>NC_092411.1:295599639-295729041 GCF_040894005.1 Engystomops pustulosus | reverse complement strand
GGCACTCCCAAAAATAGTTTAAAACAGAGGAGCGGGTAGGTGGCCCTCCAGAAAAATTAAATAGATATAGTAGTGTAGCTAGAGCCAGTTAGCCCTGGCAAAAAATAGCCAGTTGCCTCTGCTTCAGTGTACAAAGAGGAGGAGAAGGAGGAAAATGAGGAGGAGGAGTGCATACATTATTCAGGTTGAGCTTCCTTCACCTGGTGGAGAATGGAAATCTTGAGAAATCCAGGCTTTATTCATCTTGATAACTGTCAGCCTGTCAGCGCTGTCAGTCGACAGGCGTGTACGCTTATCGGTGATGATGCCACCAGCTGCACTGAAAACCTGCTCTGACAACATGCTAGCGGCAGGGCAGGCAAGAACATCCAAGGCGTACAGTGCCAGTTCGGGCCAGATGTCCAGCTTTGAAACCCAGTAGTTGTAGGGAGCTGTGTGATCATTTAGGACGATGGTATGGTCAGCTACGTACTCCCTCACCATCTTTCTGTAAAGATCAGCCCTACTCTGCCGAGACTGGGGACAGGTGACAGTGTCTTGCTGGGGTGACATAAAACTGGCAAAGGCCTTGTAAAGCGTACCCCTGCCAGTGCTGGACAAGCGGCCTGCTCGCCTACTCTCCCTCGCTACTTGTCCCGCAGAAGTACGCACTCTGCCGCTAGCGCTGTCAGAAGGGAAATACTGTTTCAGCTTGTGCACCAGGGCCTGCTGGTATTCATGCATTCTCACACTCCTTTCCTCTCCAGGGATGAGAGTGGAAAGATTTTGCTTGTACCATGGGCCCAGGAGAGTGAATGCCCAGTAATCGGTGCTGGAAAAAATTCTTTGAACGCGAGGGTCACGGGATAGGCAGCCTAGCATGAAATCTGCCATATGCGCCAAAGTCCCAACGCGCAAGAATTCACTCCCCTCACTGGCCTGACTCTCCATTTCCTCCTCCTCCAACTCATCTTCATCTGCCCATACACGCTGAACAGTTAATAAGGACCGAGCAATGGTCCACTCTTCTGTCTCGCCTACATTCTCCTCCTCTTCCTCCTCATCCTCCTCCACCTCCTCCGATATGCGCTGAGAAACAGACCTGAGGGTGCTTTGGCTTTCAACAAGGGAATCTTCTTCCCCCGTCTCTTGTGACGAGCGCAAAGCTTCTGACTTTATGCTGACCAGAGAGTTTTTCAACAGGCCAAGCAGCGGGATGGTGAGGCTGATGATGGCGGCATCGCCACTGACCATCTGTGTTGACTCCTCAAAGTTACTCAGCACCTGACAGATATCAGACATCCACGTCCACTCCTCATTGTAGACTTGAGGAAGCTGACTGACCTGACTAGCAGTTCTGGTGGAAGTTGACATCTGGCAGTCTACAATCGCTCTGCGCTGCTGGTAAACTCTGGGTAACATGGTTAATGTGGAATTCCACCTCGTGGGCACGTCGCACAACAGTCGGTGAGCGGGCAGTTGGAGGTGGCGCTGCGAGTGGCAGCATCTGTGCTGGACTTCCTGAAATGTGCACAGATGCGGCGCACCTTCGTGAGCAAATCAGACAGATTGGGGTATGTCTTGAGGAACTGCTGAACTATGAGATTTAACATGCATGGCCCATGTGTCAGTCTGCCGAGTTGCTGAGCCGCCACCAGGTTACGGCCATTGTCACACACAACCATGCCTGGCTTCAGGTTCAGCGGTGCCAGCCACAGATCAGTCTGCGCCGTGATGCCCTGTAATAGCTCTTGGACGGTGTGCCTTTTATCGCCTAGGCTCAGCAGTTTGAGCACCGTCTGCTGTCGCTTAGCGACACCACTGCTGCTGTACCTAGAGTTACAGACTGCTGGCGCCATGCCCACGGATGGTAATTCGGAGGAGGTGGTGGAGGAGGGGTGGGAGGAGGCATAGTAGGCCTGAGAGACCTGGACCGAGGTAGGCACCGCAATCCTTGGCGTCGGCAGTATATGAGCGGCCCCAGGGTCAGACTCGGTCCCAGCCTCCACCAAGTTAACCCAATGTGCCGTCAGCGATATATAGTGGCCCTGCCTGGCACTCGTCCACAGGTCCGTGGTCAGGTGGGCCTTGTCAGAAACGGCGTTGGTCAGGGCACAGATGATGTTGTCTGACACGTGCTGGTGCAGGGCTGGGACTGCACATCGGGAAAAGTAGTGGCGGCTGGAGACCGAATACCGTGGGGCGGCCACCGCCGTGAGGTTGCGAAATGCCTTGGTCTCTACCAGACTATAGGGCAGCATCTCCAGGCTCAGTAATTTGGAGATGTGGACGTTGAGGGCTTGGGCGTGTGGGTGGAACTGTATTTCCTCTTGCGCTCCAGCGTCTTGGGTATGGAGAGCTGAACGCTGCGCATGGAGACATTGGTGGATGCTGTGGAGGAACGTGGAGGCGAAGGTGTGATTTTCGAGCGGGAGGTGTTTGTGCCGGGGTCCTGGGCAGGGAACTGACTAGCAGAGGCAGCAAATGACACAGGGGAAGGAAGAGTGGTGGGAGGTGAACGGCCTTGGTTCCATTGAGTGGGGTGTTTAGCATTCATATGCCTGTGCATACTGGTGGTGGTTAAGCTAGTAGTGGTGGAACCCCTGCTGATCCTGGTGTGGCACAGGTTGCACACCACAGTCTGTCGATCATCCGTTGTTTCTTTAAAGAACCTCCAGACTTCAGAAAATCTAGCCTTCGCCACTGGAGCTTCACTACGTGAAAAATTTGGCACTGATGCACCAACTCTGGCCCTGCCTCTCCTTCTGGCCCCACCACTGCCTCTTCCAACCTGTTCTCGTATAGGACTCGCCTCCGTCTCAGAAGCACTGTCTTCACCCGGCCTATCAACCCAGCTTGGGTCTGTCACCTCTTCATCCTCCGATCCCTCAGTCTGCTCCCCCCTCGGACTTCCTGCCCTGACAACAACTTCACCACTGTCTGACAACCATGTCTCCTCATCGTCCGACACCTCTTTACACACTTCTTCCACTACGTCAACAATGTCATCATCACCCACATACTGCGACCGGTGGAAAACCTGGGCATCGGGAAAGAGCTCAGCAGCAACCGGACAAGTGGTTTGTGACTGTGGGAAGGGTCCAGAAAACAGTTCCTCAGAGTATGTCGGCTCAAATGCCAAATTGTCCTGGGAGGGGGCAGATTGGGGGGAAGGAGGTTGAGGTGGAGGAGCTGGAGGAGTGCTCACTTGGGTAACATGGTTGGACTGCATGGAAGACTGACTGGTGGACAAATTACTTGAAGCATTGTCCGCAATCCACGATATCACCTGTTCGCACTGTTCTGGCCTCAATAGTGCTCTACCACGTGTCCCAGTAACTTGAGACATGAAGCTAGGGAGTGTAGCTCTGCGGCGTTTCCCTGCTCCCTCATCAGCAGGTGGTGTCTCACCCCGCCCAGGACCTCGGCCTCTGACCCCTGCAGTAATTAGATGCCCATGCCCTCGGCCTCTACCCTTAGCCCTCGGGTTCAATGTTTTTAAAATTAAAGTCTATTTTATAGACAAAACAGAAATATAAACTTTACAATTCCAAAAATTTTAAAATGAACTAAACTCTTCCTTCTCATTACAACAGTGGGAAGAAGCTAATCATTGGTTACATAAAGCCTCTAAAATGTACCAACCTCTCCGAAAGGCATCCCCACTAAGTGGTATTACACCTCGTACACCTAGTACACATGCCTGTTCCAGGAAGCATCAGATAAATGCTGGAGAAAATGTTGACATATCACTACAATCCTGCACATTTTTTGGACCTGTCCAGTGACAAAACTATTATGGAAAGATCTATCAAAAATAACAAATAGTATCACGAAATCCGACATCCCATTACCCCCTACACAGGCTCTTCTAGGGATAGGAATTGACCAATTCAATTTAGAGCATTAATTGGCCATGGCCTCCAAACAACTAAATTATTATTAGCCAGATCTTGGAGATCCATCCTACCATCCTTCAATCTCTGACTTTTATGTTACTATGATTTGCCACTGTCTATTGGACAAAATGTTTGCACTAAGAGTCTAAGACTAAGTCTCTTAACGAATTTCAACAAATTTGGGACCTATGGATCAGGAAGTCAGCAAATGCGAATTTAACCCACATCATGAACCCATTAGTACTGGACTAATCCATCCTGTCCACTTCATTTGATACTGGAGCTTTCACCCCTCTAATTTTATCCGCTTCCTGGTAAATGGCATATTTGCCTTTCCACTTGTTTTTTACTCTTTGTTAGAGTTTATCAGTAATGTTCTTTACCAAAATTCTTTGCTTAGTGTACGCTAAATATTCATAAATGTCCCCAAATCTTTTCCCAACTCTTATTTTGTCTTGTAGATCAGCTATGGATCCACCGACCCCTCGTTATCTGATAGACTCCTATATCCACATGTTTTCCGAACAGTCCAAAGTAGCCACACCCACAATATGGTGATCATTGAGCTGTTGAAGTATTTTGGTTGGACCTGGGTCGGGATTTTAGTATCAGATGATGATGATGGAGAGAAGGAACTTCAAATACTTACAAAATACATGAGAGAGAACGGGATCTGTGCCGCCTTCACCATAAAACTTACAGAGGATGATCCTAAATATGATCCCAATAATGCGATAACCAATCCTCAAGTCAGAATCATTATAATGTGTGGGACGTCTACTATGAATGCAATGGTATTTCTATTTGTCTATACATCTGAAATATTAAACAAAACTCTAATTTTCCCCCCGTCCTGGGCTTCAGGTTCTATCATTGTAGGTAATCAGTATTCAATATTTAATGGAAGTCTAGGAGTGGATTTTTCATCACCTCCTTTTCCAGGAATAGATGATTTAATAAAAAACTACAAGAAACTCCCCAATATTTACCTGGATGACTTATTCTGGACATTTCCTGTTGAAAGAGAAGCAAATCAGGATTTAGTTTCAGTAAGGCATGGATCTCTATGGGCTAACAGCAGTTATATGGTTACTCAGCCCAGTATGAGATATTATATCAAATCCGGAGTCTCTCCACGATTGTATGACGCAGTAGAAATCCTGGCAAAGTCTCTACATGAAATGTTCTTACATATAAAAGACAAATATAAAGAAAACCCAATAACTGGACTTGTACAATACACACGAAAGTTACAGCGCTACATACAGAGGATGAAGAATTCCCGGGACCCAATGTCTCCTTCATATTACTTTACTGACCAGGGGGAAGCCGTACATCCATATAAGATCATCAACTGGATATTTATAGAGGAGCCCAGATATAGGGACATGAAAATCGCTGAAGTAGGAAATTTTACCCCATGGCCTGTCAGTGGTGAGAAGCTTTACATAAATCCCCAGGCTATAATGTGGGGTGGCACAAAGGAGGTAAGTAACTTCTATTATACATGGGATTATATAACACTAAAGCTGCCCTTATATATAACTATTATGTTAAATAAATACATTAAGATCACATGTAGTAAAAATGCATACATCATGTCTCCATATAGTATAAAATGCATACAGCATGCCGCCATGTAGTACAAAATGCATAGAAAATGCAAAGAAAACAAGCCCTCATACAGTTGTGTAAGAGAGAACCGCCATGTAGTATAAAATGCATACAGTATACCGCCATGTAATATAAAATGCATACAGCGTGCCGACATTTAGTATAAAATGCATACAGAGTACCACCATGTAGTATAAAATAACTATAACTATCACAAATACTGCATATACATACAGCATATATACACATGTACAAACTGTATACACAGTATCAAATACACACACACACATATATACACACACCATATACAGAATATACATAAACACTCAAAATAAAGCAAATGCATATATATATATAGTTTCAGGAAAGGCAGCAGCACTCCCACGTAGAATCAAAGCAGGGTGATCTTTATTTCAAAAAGTGCAACGTTTCGGTGAGCATTTTCACATTTTTCAAGCATAAAACATAGTGACCAGCATGTGATATAAATAGACCAAACCACATTCTGATTGGTCAAAGCAAATTGGTGCAATGCAAGTAAATATACAACATAACATGAAAAGACTGCTGTGATACATTTTCCAAAGATATATTTAGCCAGAGTTGCAAAAATAAGTGTAATATAAACAGTGCAATTGTGGATTGAAACAATAGTAGAGCCTCCAGGTGAAGGACCGCCCCATCGTCAATTGGCAGTCATTCATAAAAAAGGTTAACCCATTAGATCTGCTACAAAAAAAACATACCATGCTGACGTAGGCTTCCGGGAGAGAGTGGTGTCACACACTAAGTAACCCGGATAAACCGGAAGTGAAGCGTGTACCAGATAAGTGGGGCCGATTGCTGACAAGAGAGGCATCCAAGCGCATGTGCGCTGAGCCGCCCAGAGTTGCGGCGGCCATATGGGAGTTGGGAGCCGGGACATCAACGGAGTACGGAGGGATGGCAAACAAGGTAAGATAACTGAGTATATGTCCAGGCTGGACGTCAGTGTCACACTATATTCACCCAATTGGGTGCGTGTGAACAGAAGGGACTAGCGTGGCACTGAGGGGCCGCTAATTAGCAGTCCCTCGTGCATCCGCTAATCGTCCCAGACGTTCATCATTTAGGACATTAAAAAGGAGAAGAATATATGGAAGACCCCATGGAGGGGTATCTTCAATTGTAGCAGACACGATTGTTGGATGACGAATGGGGTAAGCAGTCCCACCACAGAGGAATCTGAAAAAATGGAAAAAATGATAAACATTAGAAATATAGCTGGGAGGGGGATCTCCCCGAGATGAAAATATGCTTATTACTTTGAAAGATCAGAGAAACGGCAGAACAGAGTAAACATTTAGAGCAACAACTTTGGCACATCATATTAATTCATTCAAGTTGAACCCAATATTGAGCCCATGGGGCTGTAGTGCTCGGAGGCGATGAATCCATTATAGTTCTCTCTTTCTCAGCATAAGTTCTCTGTTCCCTCCTCTCCTGGGTACAGGAATGTAGTCAATAAGCTGAAATTTAAGCTGAGATTCCTTATGTCCCGTTTCTGTAAAGTGTCTGCTGACAGGCAGATCTAGTCTACGTTTGCGTATGGTGTATCTATGTTGCGTGAACCTGGTCTTGAAATCAAGCGTAGTTTCGCCAACATAGAGTAAATCACAAGGACAGGATAATTTGTAAATTACAAAGTTGCTGGTGCAGTCAAGATAATGTTTAATACGGTATAACCATATTGGCGTAGCTGGGAGCCATATTAGCTCCTATAGCGCTCCCTTTCAGCTGTACAAAAATCTTTGCCAAAGAGAAAATAATTGTTGTACAACACTAATTCCAATAGCTTCATGATGAGGATGAGTTCCTGTTCTTTGAAATCAGACTGTCGCAAGGATTTCTCAACAACCTGCATGCCGAATTGATGTCTAATGGAAGTGTAGAGTAATGTAACATCAAAAGAGGCTAAGATAAGGGTAGACATGTCATTAATCTTAGTATTGTGAAGTTTAATGAAAAAATCAGAGGTGTCTTGTATATATGATTGACCTTGTGTGGCATAT
Organism: Engystomops pustulosus; assembly: GCF_040894005.1. NCBI lineage: Eukaryota > Metazoa > Chordata > Amphibia > Anura > Leptodactylidae > Engystomops > Engystomops pustulosus. The sequence goes on along the minus strand of NC_092411.1, from coordinate 295,721,498 downwards.
TGTCGGAGTACACAATCAAGAAAAATGGCAATATGTGAAAAGATGGAGTCATTACCGGAGACAATTGGTCGTCCGGGGGGCTGTTGGAGATTTTTATGGATTTTGGGTAGGATGTATATTACTGGAGTAACAGGATTGTTGACAAATAAATATTTATACATATCCTCAATAATAGTCCCAGATTGTAATGCCATGTCAAGAATAAATTTAATTCTGCGCCCCAACTCAAATTTGGGGTCTTGTGCAACATGTTTGTAAGTGGATTCGTCGCTTAATTGGCGACGGATCTCGGACACATAATATGACTTGTCCATGACGACGACAGCACCACCCTTATCCGCGGGTTTGATGACGATGTCGTCGTCATGGGCAAGTCGGTCAAGTGCCATCACCTCTGCAGGAGTCATGTTATGATGCGATAGAACATTGTTATGTTGTTCCCACAAATATTGGATGTCATGTCTAACAGCCATAGCAAATGCCTCAATAGCAGGTACGTCTGCAGGTGGAGTAAAGTTACTTTTGTTGTACAGATAAAATTGTTTGGGGTCTAGACTACTAACAGCAGAAGGACCAACCAGGACCCTGTTATGAAACCAATGCTTACGTTTCAAATTGGGTACAAGTCTACAGATATCGACATCTAACTGAAACCAATTGGTGTGAGTCCAAGGACTGAAGGATAAACCTTTCTGTAATACACTAATTTCATGATCGCTTAAAGTCTTAGAAGATATATTTACCACAACCAACTCTGTCATTTCTTCTTGTTGGACGTGGCTCTCTGTGGAAGGATCCGACCTTTCGTGGGTCTGTCTTTTTCGATATCTGAAATGGCGTTTACCGCCCCGTCTGGTTCTCTTTCGGTGCTTGGGGACATTCCTAAAAAAGAATTATCTTGTGATTTGGGTAAAGATTCCTGACTTCCTGTATTGGTAGACGGTTTCTTGTTTGGGGTGCGCTTCTTCTTTTACTGTTGTCCTTGTTAAAGGTGCTGGTTGACTGATTGTATGTTCCTTGCCAGGAGTACATTTTTCCTGTGCGGTAATCTTCTTGGTCACGAGCCCATTTAATCCGTTTTGTTTCTTCCTGTTCAGACTTAGTTTGGGAAATCTTCAGAGCGATAGAGTCCATGAATGTTTTATAGTCATCACTTGTGAGGTCTCCTTTAAGGGATAGGTCCATCTGTGCCAGGTTGTCCTGTAGTTTACAAATCTCCTGTTGTAGAAATTCTATATTCAACATTATCAGGTCCAATGAATATTTGTTTGAAATCTGCATGAATTTCATGCAAAATGCATGATTGGGACATATATTGGATCGCACTCCTCTGGGAATTCTTTAGATTTTTAAATATTCCCCAAGAGTGGCTAAGTGTAGTTGTAGAGAGATGATTCATTTAGACAATAGTTCATAATTGCGTTTGAGTTCGGAGATAGATGGTGTGCTTGTAGGCTGTAGGCTCTGTAGTATCCATTCATGATCTTCCTCCGGGTAAGCAAAGGAATGAAAAAGATCGCCCGTAGTGAAATCCATGATGTGAAGGCAGGAGAATAGGGATCAGCAGGTGTGCACAGTCCTGAAAGCCGAACTATAGACAAGGAAAACCAAGGCAGCACAACCTGTATTTCTTTTGGGTGCAAAATCTGTATAATCCGTGGCAAAGGATCCAAATGTAGTTTCAGGAAAGGCAGCAGCACTCCCATGTAGAATCAAAGCAGGGTGATCTTTATTTCAAAAAGTGCGACGTTTCAGCATTCTCACCTTTTTCAAGCATAAAACATAGTGACCAGCATGTGATATAAATAGACCAAACCACATTCTGATTGGTCAAAGCAAATTGGTGCAATGCAAGTAAATATACAACATAACATGAAAAGACTGCTGTGATACATTTTCCAAAGATATATTTAGCCAGAGTTGCAAAAATAAGTGTAATATAAACAGTGCGATTGTGGACTAAAACAATAGTAGAGCCTCCAGGTGAAGGACCGCCCCATCGTCAATTGGCAGTCATTCATTATCTTGACTGCACCAGCGACTTTGTCGACAAATTATCCTGTCCTTGTGATTTACTCTATGTTGGCGAAACTACGCTTGATTTCAAGACCAGGTTCACGCAACATAGATACACCATACGCAAACGTAGACTAGATCTGCCTGTCAGCAGACACTTTACAGAAACGGGACATAAGGAATCTCAGCTTAAATTTCAGCTTATTGACTACATTCCTGTACCCAGGAGAGGAGGGAACAGAGAACTTATGCTGAGAAAGAGAGAACTATAATGGATTCATCGCCTCCGAGCACTACAGCCCCATGGGCTCAATATTGGGTTCAACTTGAATGAATTAATATGATGTGCCAAAGTTGCTGCTCTAAATGTTTACTCTGTTCTGCCGTTTCTCTGATCTTTCAAAGTAATAAGCATATTTTCATCTCGGGGAGATCCCCCTCCCAGCTATATTTCTAATGTTTATCATTTTTTCCATTTTTTCAGATTCCTCTGTGGTGGGACTGCTTACCCCATTCGTCATCCAACAATCGTACCTGCTACAATTGAAGATACCCCTCCATGGTCCGATGGCCTTCCATATATTCTTCTCCTTTTTAATGTCCTAAATGCTGAACGTTTGGGACGATTAACGGATGCACGAGGGACTGCTAATTAGCGGCCCCTCAGTGCCACGCTAGTCCCTTCTGTTCACACGCACCCAATTGGGTGAATATAGTGTGACACTGACGTCCAGCCTGGACATATATTCAGTTATCTTACCTTGTTTGCCATCCCTCCATGTTCCGTTAATGTCCCGGCTCCCAACTCCCATATGGCCGCCGCAACTCTGGACGGCTCAGTGCGCATGCGCTTGGATGCCTCTCTTGTCAGCAATCGGCCCCACTTATCTGGTACACGCTTCACTTCCGGTTTATCCGGGTTACTTAGTGTGTGACACCACTCTCTCCCGGAAGCCTACGTCAGCATGGTATGTTATTTTGTAGCAGATCTAATGGGTTAACCTTTTTTTATGAATGACTGCCAATTGACGATGGGGCGGTCCTTCACCTGGAGGCTTTACTATTGTTTTAATCCACAATCGCACTGTTTATATTACACTTATTTTTGCAACTCTGGCTAAATATATCTTTGGAAAATGTATCACAGCAGTCTTTTCATGTTATGTTGTATATTTACTTGAATTGCACCAATTTGCTTTGACCAATCAGAATGTGGTTTGGTCTATTTATATCACATGCTGGTCACTATGTTTTATGCTTAAAAAAGGTTAAAATGCTCACCGAAATGTCAAATTTTTTGAAATAAAGATCACCCTGCTTTGATTCTACATGGGAGTGCTGCTGCCTTTCCTGAAACTACATTTGGATCCTTTGCCACAAATTATACAGATTTTGCACCCAAAAGAAATACAGGTTGTGCTGCCTTGGTTTACCTTGTCTATATATATATATATATATATATATATATATATATATACACATATATGGGGGGGAGCTTGATGCCGGTCAGCATAGTGCACAGTGGGGTGGGGGGGCAGGAGCATGATGCTGTCCGGCAAGCCAGGTGCTGAGGGGGGGAGACACCTCGATGCCGACCGGAGTGTGGGTACTTGATGCCAACCGGTGGCAGAAGCATGGTGCCTCCCCCTCGTCCAGCAGGAGGCATGCCGCCTGAGGCGAGATTCTCAACTCGCCTCATGGCAGGTGCACCCCTGGGTAGGATAGTATAATGTTACAGTGGAGGATAGTGAAAGATTACAGAGGAGAATAGTATCATAATTTAGGGGAGGATTGTAAGGGTAGGACACGGACAAGGACATTGAGCCCTAATTTTGAGCCTCCTGTCACAAGACAGACAAACAAATATCACAAAGGGGAGGTCAACAATCCAAGTCACAACAAGATAGCAAGTAAAGTACAAAATTGAAAAGATGTGAGAATATTAAAATCAATTAATCAATCAAGAATAGCAAGAAATACAGAAAGACAGTTAGTAGACAATGGGGCACATTTACTCACCCGGTCCTGTTGCGATCCCCGAGATGCATTGTCCGACGTTCATGGACTCCGCCACGATTCACTAAGATCGTGTGCCCGATTTCCTGCTTGTGTCGCTTCCCCGCTCAGGTCCCCGGAGTTCACTTTCTTCTTCCTGGTGCATGTAAGTGCATTGTCTGTATATAATAAGCTGTGCGGGGAGTCACTAAGATCGTGCGCCCGATATCCTCCATGTGTCACTTCCCCGCTCAGGTCCCCGGAGTTCACCTTCTTCTTCCTGGTGCATGTAAGTGCATTGTCCGTGTATAATGCGCTGTGCAGGGAGTCACTAAGATCCTGCCCTGATATCCTGCATGTGTCGCTTCCCCGCTCAGGTCCCTGGAGTTCACCTTCTTCTTCCTGGTACATGTAAGTGCATTGTCCGTGTATAATGCGCTGTGCAGGGAGTCACTAAGATCCTGCCCTGATATCCTCCATGTGTCACTTCCCCGCTCAGGTCCCCGGAGTTCACCTTCTTCTTCCTGGTACATGTAAGTGCATTGTCCGTGTATAATGCGCTGTGCGGGGAGTCACTAAGATCCTGCGCCCGATATCCTGCATGTGTCGCTTCCCCGCTCAGGTCCCTGGAGTTCACCTTCTTCTTCCTGGTGCATGTAAGTGCATTGTCTGTGTATAATGCGCTGTGCGGGGAGTCACTAAGATCGTGCGCCCGATATCCTCCATGTGTCACTTCCCCGCTCAGGTCCCCGGAGTTCACCTTCTTCTTCCTGGTGCATGTAAGTGCTTTGTCCGTGTATAATGTGCGGTGCGGGGAGTCACTAAGATCCTGTGTCCAATATCCTGCATGTGTCGCTTCCCCACTCAGGTCCCCGGAGTTCACTTTCTTCTTCCCGGTGCATGTAAGTGCATTGTCCATGTATAATGTGCTGTAGGGGGAGTCACTAAGATCGCGTGCCCGATTTCCTGCATGTGTCACTTCCCCGCTCAGGTCCCCGGAGGTCACCTTCTTCTTCCTGGTGCATGTAAGTGCATTGTCCGTGTATAATGCGCTGTGCGGGGAGTCAGTTAGATTGTTCCTCCGAAACCCTCATGTGTCGCTTCCCCGCTCAGGTCCCCGGAATTCACCTTCTTCTTCCCGGTGCATGTAAGTGCATTGTCCGTGTATAATGCGCTGTGCGGGGAGTCACTAAGATCCTGCACCCGATATCCTGCATGTGTCGCTTCCCTGCTCAGGTCCCCAGAATTCACCTTCTTCTTCCTGGTGCATGCAAGTGCATTGTCTTGCAACACAATTTAAATGTTTAATCCTGCGCTCAGTCCGACGCCCGCCCCCCAATTTGTGTCGCATGAAAGTCAGTGCAATTGTACCAAAATCTGATCGCGTGCGCCACAATACCCTTTTAAATGCAACGTAAAATGTTAATTGTCGGAATAGCCGGTGTTTGTGCGCTCCTCGGACCCTTAGTAAATGAGCGCCGATCTGTTTGACCAGAAAAGAATGATGGTGCACATGGAGATTAGATCAGAGAGCTCCAGATGTAATTAAGGTAGAATTCAGCCGGTGCAAGTCTTAACCATTGCTGGACAGAGGAGGATAGTATGATATCACAGAGGAGGATAGTATGATATCACAGAGGAGAATAGTATGATATTACAGAGGAGGATAGTATGATATCACAGAGGAGGATAGTATGATATCACAGAGGAGGATAGTATGATATCACAGAGGAGGATAGTATGATATCACAGAGGAGGATAGTATGATATTACAGAGGAGGATAGTATGATATCACAGAGGAGGATAGTATGATATCACAGAGGAGGATAGTATGATATCACAGAGGAGGATAGTATGATATCACAGAGGAGGATAGTATGATATTACAGAGGAGGATAGTATGATATCACAGAGGAGGATAGTATGATATCACAGAAAAGGATAGTATGATATCACAGAGGAGAATAGTATAATATCACAGAGGAGGATAGTATGATATCACAGAGGAGGATAGTATGATATCACAGAGGAGGATAGTATGATATCACAGAGGAGAATAGTATAATATCACAGAGGAGGATAGTATGATATCACAGAGGAGGATAGTATAATATCACAGAGGAGGATAGGATGATATCACAGAGGAGAATAGTATAATATCACAGAGGAGGATAGTATGATATTACAGAGGAGGATAGTATGATATCACAGAGGAGGATAGTACGATATCACAGAGGAGGATAGTATAATATCACAGAGGAGAATAGTATGATATCACAGAGGAGGATAGTATGATATCACAGAGGAGGATAGTATAATATCACGGAGGAGGATAGTATGATATCACAGAGGAGAATAGTATGATATCACAGAGGAGAAAAGTATGATATCACAGAGGAGGATAGTATTATATCACAGAGGAGGATAGTATGATATCACAGAGGAGGATAGTATGATATCACAGAGGAGAATAGTAGGATATCACAGAGGAGGATAGTATGATATCACAGAGGAGGATAGTATGATATCACAGAGGAGGATAGTATGATATCACAGAGGAGGATAGTATGATATCACAGAGGAGGATAGTATGATATCACAGAGGAGAATAGTATGATATCACAGAGGAGGATAGTATGATATCACAGAGGAGGATAGTATGATATCACAGAGGAGAATAGTATGATATCACAGAGGAGAATAGTATGATATCACAGAGTAGAATAGTATGATATCAGAGGAGAAAAGTATGATATCACAGAGGAGGATAGTACGATATCAGAGAGGAGAATATTATGATATCACAGAGGAGGATAGTATGATATCACAGAGGAGGATAGTACGATATCAGAGAGGAGAATAGTAGGATATCACAGAGGAGGATAGTATGATATCACAGAGGAGGATAGTATGATATCACAGAGGAGAATAGTATGATATCACAGAGGAGGATAGTATAGTATCACAGAGGAGGATAGTATGATATCACAGAGGAGGATAGTATGATATCACAAAGGAGAATAGTATGATATCACAGAGGAGGATAGTATAATATCACAGAGGAGGATAGTATGATATCACAGAGGAGGATAGTATAATATCACAGAGGAGAATAGTATAATATCACAGAGGAGAATAGTAAGATATCACAGAGGAGAAAAGTATGATATCACCGAGGAGGATAGTACGATATCAGAGAGGAGAAAAGTATGATATCACAGAGGAGGATAGTACGATATCAGAGAGGAGAATATTATGATTTCACAGAGGAGGATATTATGATATCACAGAGGAAGATAGTATGATATCACAGAGGAGGATAGTATGATATCACAGAGGAGAATAGTAGGATATCACAGAGGAGGATAGTATGATATCACAGAGGAGGATAGTATGATATCACAGAGGAGGATAGTATGATATCACAGAGGAGGATAGTATAGTATCACAGAGGAGGATAGTATGATATCACAGAGGAGGATAGTATGATATCACAGAGGAGAATAGTATGATATCACAGAGGAGGATAGTATAATATCACAGAGGAGGATAGTATAATATCACAGAGGAGAATAGTATGATATCACAGAGGAGGATAGTATGATATTACAGAGGAGGATAGTATGATATCACAGAGGAGGATAGTATGATATCACAGAGGAGGATAGTATGATATCACAGAGGAGGATAGTATGATATTACAGAGGAGGATAGTATGATATCACAGAGGAGGATAGTATGATATCACAGAGGAGGATAGTATGATATCACAGAGGAGGATAGTATGATATCACAGAGGAGAATAGTATGATATCAAAGATGAGATTATTATGATTTCACAGAGGAGGATAGTATGATATCACAGAGGAGGATAGTATGATATCACAGAGGAGAATAGTAGGATATCACAGAGGAGGATAGTATGATATCACAGAGGAGGATAGTATGATATCACAGAGGAGGATAGTATGATATCACAGAGGAGAATAGTATGATATCACAGATGAGAATATTATGATTTCACAGAGGAGGATAGTATGATATCACAGAGGAGGATAGTATGATATCACAGAGGAGAATAGTAGGATATCACAGAGGAGGATAGTATGATATCACAGAGGAGGATAGTATGATATCACAGAGGAGGATAGTATGATATCACAGAGGAGGATAGTATGATATCACAGAGGAGGATAGTATGATATCACAGAGGAGAATAGTATGATATCACAGAGGAGGATAGTATAATATCACAGAGGAGAATAGTATGATATCACAGAGGAGGATAGTATGATATCGCAAAGGAGGATAGGATGATATCACAGAGGAGGATAGGATGATATTACAGAGGAGGATAGTATGATATCACAGAGGAGGATATGATGATATCACAGAGGGGGATAGGATGATATCACAGAGGAGGATAGTATAATATCAGAGAGGAGGATATTATGATATTACAGAGGAGGATAGTATGATATCACAGAGGAGGATAGTATGATATCACAGAGGAGGATAGTATGATATCACAGAGGAGAATAGTATGATATCACAGATGAGAATATTATGATTTCACAGAGGAGGATAGTATGATATCACAGAGGAGGATAGTATGATATCACAGAGGAGAATAGTAGGATATCACAGAGGAGGATAGTATGATATCACAGAGGAGGATAGTATGATATCACAGAGGAGGATAGTATGATATCACAGAGGAGGATAGTATGATATCACAGAGGAGAATAGTATGATATCACAGAGGAGGATAGTATGATATCACAGATGAGGATAGTATGATATCACAGAGGAGGATAGTATGATATCACAGAAGAGGATAGGATGATATCACAGATGAGGATAGGATGATATTACAGAGGAGGATAGTATGATATCACAGAGGAGGATATGATGATATCACAGAGGGGGATAGGATGATATCACAGAGGAGGATAGTATAATATCAGAGAGGAGGATATTATGATATTACAGAGGAGGATAGTATGATATCACAGAGGAGGATAGGATGATATCACAGAGGAGGATAGTATGATATCACAGAGGAGGATAGTATAATATCACAGAGGAGGATAGTATAATATCACAGAGGAGGCTATTATGATATCACAGAGGAGGATAGTATAATATCACAGAGGAGGATAGTATGATATGACAGAGGAGGATAGTATGATATCACAGAGGAGGATAGTATAATATCACAGAGGAGGATAGTATGATATCACAGAGGAGGATAGGATGATATCACAGAGGCGGATAGGATGATAACACAGAGGAGGATAGGATGATATCACAGAGGAGGATAGTATGATATCACAGAGGAGGATAGTATAATATCACAGAGGAGGATAGGATGATATCACAGAGGAGGATAGTATGATATCAAAGAGGAGGATAGTATGATATCACAGAGGAGGATAGTATGATATCACAGAGGAGGATATTATGATATTACAGAGGAGGATAGGATGATATCACAGAGGAGGATAGGATGATAACACAGAGGAGAATAGTATGATATCACAGAGGAGGATAGTATGATATCACAGAGGAGGATAGTATAATATCACAGAGGAGGATAGTATGATATCACAGAGGAGGATAATATGATATCACAGAGGAGAATAGTATAATATCACAGAGGAGAATAGTATGATATCACAGAGGAGGATAGTATGATATCACAGAGGAGGATAGTATAATATCACAGAGGAGGATAGTATGATATCACAGAGGAGGATAGTATGATATCACAGAGGAGGATAGTATGATATCACAGAGGAGGATAGTATAATATCACAGAGGAGAATAGTATGATATCACAGAGGAGGATAGTATAATATCACAGAGGAGGATAGTATGATATCACAGAGGAGAATAGTATAATATCACAGAGGAGTATAGTATGATATCACAGAGGAGGATAGTATGATATCACAGAGGAGGATAGTATAATATCACAGAGGAGGATAGTATGATATCACAGAGTAGGATAGTATGATATCACAGAGGAGGATAGTATGATATCACAGAGGAGAATAGTATGATATCACAGAGGAAAATAGTATGATATCACAGAGGAGGATAGTATAATATCCCAGAGGAGGATAGTATAATATCACAGAGGAGAATAGTATGATATCACAGAGGAGAATAGTATGATATCACAGAGGAGAATAGTATGATATCACAGAGGAGGATAGTATGATATCACAGAGGAGGATAGTATGATATCACAGAGGAGGATAGTATGATATCACAGAGGAGAATAGTATAATATCACAGAGGAGGATAGTATGATATCACAGAGGAGGATAGTATGATATCACAGAGGAGAATAGTATGATATCACAGAGGAGGATAGTATGATATCACAGAGGAGAATAGTATGATATCACAGAGGAGGATAGTATGATATCACAGAGGAGGATAGTATGATATCACAGAGGAGGATAGAACAATGTTAAGAAGGAAAGTTTAATATAAAATAGCAGGATAGTATGAGATTACAGAGGAAGATAGTATTAAATATAGAGAATAATAGTAGAATTGATTGAATGAAACTTGCCAAACCCGGATTCTTTCTGAACATCATCTTTTTTTTTTTTTTTTAATTGAAGTTTTAGTAAAAATACATAAACAAAAGTATGTTAATATACTTTACAGTCCAGTTCTAAGTACATTGAAAAGAAAGAACTAAAGTTATTTCCTCTTATAGTATTATATCACAATGTAGAAATAATACAGTAATTTATCTTAGTTCCCAAAGGATATTGGTGACGGGACTGATATGTAGTAAGAACTGAGTAACCGTAAACAACAGTTAGTAACAATTCAACAGTTAAACAAGGTTAACCTTGACCTGTACAATTCTTCACCAATGAATTTTGTGATATTAACCAATTGAAAGCTAACAAAACTCAGGAAGCAATACATGACAAACAGAAAGCCAATCAGCAGCTTTCCTCACCCTATGATGTCACAGATAACCCTTTGCCTTCCTGGCTGCCTGATGTAAGGACAGACTGTGAGCAGGGAATGAGAAGGCTGGGGGGACTGCAGAGATAGACGCCTGCAGAGAGGGGAAGTGAACAATGAAATCCATAAAATCAAAACCCAAATGAAAATGGGGGAATTTGGATGCATTTTTCCAGCTTCCAGGAGATTGGACTGGATCCTACCTACTGGAACTAGGAAGTACTATTTGTTACAAAGAAAACAAGCCCTCATACAGCTGTGTGGATGGATTTTAATAGAAGGGGAGCAAAATAATGGAAATAGAAAAATGGAAAACGGGGTTCATTACCAGCCCCCCAAGTTTGGTAGGAAGTGCCCCCTCTAGAAAGACCTCTTTTATGTGAAATCCTTCCTTCATATTAAGAGAAGCAAGTCCTTAGTTTTTTCTGCAAAGAAAAGATCTCATGTAACATTTGAGAATAAATGGATGCAGGGGTGCATCACCCATGAGGTAACTCGAATAAAACACCCAGTCCTGGGCCACGGCCAATAAATTTACATGTTAAATTAAAAAAACATGATATCCTCACCTTTGGCTTCTTCTTCCAGTGGCTCCGTCTTCTTTCTTGCCTCGGCACACTAATTATGATGTCACACAGTGTCTTGACGTGGTGATGTCATAGTTGCGCATTTGCGGCCCAGGAAGAAGATGCAGTCGCAGCTACGGGATAAGCATTAGAGAACAGACAGGAATCGGAGACTGAGGGGTTACAAAACACTTTACTGAAATACAGCGATAAACAGACCACTATGTCCCACAAAATCAATCACTTCCGGGGGCGCCACCCGGTAATCCAACGCCAGTCCGAATTCAGATCGCTTAAGTAATCTATTGACAATGGGAGTCCTGGATAGAACCTTCTTTCTGTGTTAGTCCCAAATAATCCTTAGTGGTACCGGGATCTGGCCCAGCATCAGATCCCAGCCCCTTCCATGCTGCAAGTCCACACACAACAACCCCCGGCCTGCATGGACTTCACCTATTGTCCTCCTCTGCGGCCCATCCTGTGGGCAGGTGGGGGAGTGAATAATTACCTCCCCTCCTCCTGGGAAATGAGCTGAATATCCACCCCTCCTCCGGCCCCTCCACAGAGGAGCGGCTCCATGTCTGTAGTTTGTTTATTCTCCAGCCCCTTAACAGAGAACAAGTCCAACTTTATAATCTCCTTCCCTCCTCCAATGTGTGAACAGGATGCAAACCCTTTACAGAGACACATCACATATCCATTGTTACAGGACCCTGCTACAGACATTACATTAAAGGGGGCTCTGCATGGGACATTACATTAAAGGGGGGCTCTGCATGGGACATTACATTAAAGGGGGGCTCTGGTGATGGGGTGATGTCTTTCTATAATTTGCCTCAGGCAGCAGAGAGGCTGGATACACCCCTAAATGGATGCGCGACCTGTTTCTCCACCAATTATGGTGAATGAGACCTCAGTAATGATTGCACAACTTATGTCTACAGACTGATTATCTGTCCACCCATCAGGGTTCTGTTTCCTCCATCCAGCTACTTCTTGTGAGGTCGGGAGAAAACTTCTTATAAATGGACACTTCTGTAGTCCATCCTCCTAGGTCTCCGCATTACTTTTATCATACTGTATGTTATATTTTGTCTTCTCCTTCAGGACCCAGTCTCCCGCTGCTCAGATCCGTGTTTACCTGGAAGCAGGAAAAAGCCAAGAGAAACCATTCACACCTGCTGCTATGACTGTGTCCCGTGTTCAGAGGGAGAGATCTCCAATATCACAGGTACATGGTGGTATGCTAGTAGTGTCTGACCTGCGCTGAGGAGGACAATGATGTCCTAGAGCAGTGGTGGCGAACCTATGGCACGGGTGCCAGAGGTGGCACTCGGAGCCATTTCTGTGGGCACTCAGACCATCACCCCAGGACAGAGCTCACTAAATAGGACCAAATCCACCAAGTCCCAGGCAACTTAAGAGATGCTGCTCTCAGCACTATTTTAAAGCACTTCATTGGCTGTTAGGAACTGCGGGAAAAATGAGAAGTGGTGACAGAACTGCAATATATATTGGTGGTGCTCCTGCTGGACCAACCAGTTTTCCTCTACAGAGAGACCCTGGAGAGAATCTACAGCGAGAGTCTGAATTTGCTAACCTTCTTTCAACTGTATTGGTGGCTTCAGGGGGCCGATACAATTGAAAGATTGGAAGAACAGGTAGCAATAAGTTACTGCTTAAAATGCCATGTTGGCACTTCACAGGAAAATAAGTGGATTTTGGTTGTAGTTTGAGCACTCTGTCTCCAAAAGGTTCGCCATCACTGTCCTAGAGTAGCTGCCATTAGGAATGCCCCAAACAGGAAACTTTTGGACCTCCTTACATCCAAACAAGCACAGAACAGATCATCATCATGAACTATGTTACATACACATCAATGTCAAGAATACTAGAAGGTTTATCCGTGGCCACAGTACTGATCTGACACAGGTAGCAGTGGCATCAACCAACCTACAGGGGATGTTGTTCTCTTTGAGGTAAAAAATGCATAGTCAGGACAAGGCATCTTGGTGCCCTATGTAGACTAAAAAATATTTCCCCTCTGTAAAATTGTAGCAAAAAAATATGGCAGAATCAAGTCCTGACGGGAAACATGAAATCACACAGCACATGCCCCCAGTATATATGTATCTCATCTCAGCACATGCCCCCAGTATATATGTATCCCAGCACATGCCCCCAGTATATATGTATCCCAGCACATGCCCCCAGTATATATGTATCTCATCTCAGCACATGCCCCCAGTATATATGTATCCCAGCACATGCCCCCAGTATATATGTATCCCAGCACATGCCCCCAGTATATATGTATCCCAGCACATGCCCCCAGTATATATGTATCTCAGCACATGCCCCCAGTATATATGTATCTCAGCACATGCCCCCAGTATATATGTATCCCAGCACATGCCCCCAGTATACCGTATATGTATCCCAGCACATGTCCCCAGAATATATGTATCCCAGCACATGCCCCCAGTATACATGTATCCCAGCACATGCCCCCAGTATATATGTATCCCAGCACATGCCCCCAGTATATATGTATCTCAGCACATGCCCCCAGTATATATGTATCTCAGCACATGCCCCCAGAATATATGTATCCCAGCACATGCCCCCAGTATATATGTATCCCAGCACATGCCCCCAGTATATATGTATCCCAGCACATGTCCCCAGAATATATGTATCCCAGCACATGCCCCCAGTATACATGTATCCCAGCACATGCCCCCAGTATATATGTATCCCAGCACATGCCCCCAGTATATATGTATCCCAGCACATGCCCCCAGTATATATGTATCTCAGCACATGCCCCCAGAATATATGTATCCCAGCACATGCCCCCAGTATATATGTATCCCAGCACATGCCCCCAGTATACCGTATATGTATCCCAGCACATGTCCCCAGAATATATGTATCCCAGCACATGCCCCCAGTATATATGTATCCCAGCACATGTCCCCAGTATATATGTATCCCAGCACATGTCCCCAGTATACATGTATCCCAGCACATGCCCCCAGTATATATGTATCCCAGCACATGCCCCCAGTATATATGTATCCCAGCACATGCCCCCAGTATATATGTATCCCAGCACATGCCCCCAGTATATATGTATCTCAGCACATGCCCCCAGTATATATGTATCCCAGCACATGCCCCCAGTATATATGTATCCCAGCACATGCCCCCAGTATATATGTATCCCAGCATATGTCCCCAGTATATATGTATCCCAACACATGTCCCCAGTATATATGTAGCTCAGCACGTGCACAAAGAATATATGTAACTCAGTAAATGCCCCCAGTATATATGTAGCTCAGCACATTCCCCCAGTATATGGGTAGCTCAGCACATTCCTCCAGTATACATGTAGCTCAGCACACACCCCCAGTATATATGTAGCCTAGAAAGTCCCAGCACATGCCTATATGTAGCCCAGTAGCCAGCACATGCCCCCAGCATATATGTAGCCTAGCATATGCCCCTAGTATGTATGGAGTACAGCACATGCCTCCAGTATATCGGTAACCTTGCACATGCTTTCAGTATTTATGTATAGCAGCACATGTCCCCGGAATATAGGTAGAAAAAAAATGTATAGTCACCTACCTGTGTTCCTGAACTCCTTCAGCATGATAATACTTCAACCTGCATCCTCCCTAATGACACAGACCGTGCCGATAAGGTCATTACTTAGTCAATGGTGTCACATCGAGGATGCAGGCAGCAGTAACATCATGCTGCCTGCATCCAGTTTTCAGCTGAATGTTTGTCTTAAAAATGCACATAACATTGATTGCTTTCCCTACAATCCCCTACCGTCAACTACCCCTTGTCCCAACCCTGCACAAGGCTACCATTTCTTAGCACTGCTGTAGCTGTCCACACATGTCTTCAGCTCTGTGCATTAATCTCCAACCTGCACCCCAAAAATTCAACAGTCACTTAAAGTTTATAAGCTACCTCTGGACAATAATAGACGCAGTGTAGGAGAAATAGTCAGCTCCAAACTTCAATAAAATGTTGACTTGCTTTATTGGACAGGTGGCGGCAGAGATACAAGTCTGCAAAGGATCTCCCGACAATTCCCACACTATGCTCCCGAATTAATATATTTATTACACCTAAATTGACTACACTGTGCCCCCACATATATAAAAAATATACTCGAAACAACTGCCCACATTCTGCCTCGACATATATGATATATACCCCTTACACCACAACTGACCACACTGTGCTCCCACATACATCATATATACCCCTGACACAACAACTGATGACACTGTACCCCTAATACATATTATATATACCTCTTACACCACAACTGACCACACTGTGCCCTCACATATATCATATATACCCCTCACACCTCAACTGACCACACTGTGCCCCCACATATATCATATATACCCCTCATACCACAACTGACCACACTGTGCCCTCACATATATCATATATACCCCTTACACCACAACTGACCACACTGTACCCCCATATTATTCATATATACCCCTCACACCACAACTGACCACACTGTACCCCCACATATATCATATATACCCCTCACACCACAACTGACCACACTGTGCTCCCACATACATCATATATACCCCTGACACAACAACTGATGACACTGTACCCCTAATATATATTATATATACCTCTTACACCACAACTGACCACACTGTGCCCTCACATATATCATATATACCCCTCACACCTCAACTGACCACACTGTGCCCCCACATATATGATATATACCCTTCACACCTCAACTGACCACACTGTGCCCTCACATATATCATATATACCCCTCACACCACAACTGACCACACTGTACCCCCATATATATTATATATAGCCCTCACACTACAACTGACCACACTGTGCCACCACATATATCATATATACCCCTCATACCACAACTAACCATGCTGTACCCCCACATATATCATATATACCCCTCATACCACAACTAACCATGCTGTACCCCCACATATATCATATATACCCCTCACACCACAACTGACCACACTGTACCCCCACATATATCATATATACCCCTCACACCACAACTGACCACACTGTACCCCCACATATATCATATATACCCCTCACACCACAACTGACCACACTGTACCCCCATATATATCATATATAACCCTCACACCACAACTGACTACACTGTGTCCCCCCCACATATATCATATATACCCCTCATACCACAACTGACCATACTGTGCCCCCACATATATCATATATTCCCCTCACACTACAACTGACCACACTGTGACCTCACGTATATCATATATACCCCTCACACCACAGCTGACCACACTGTGCTCCCCACATATATCATATATACCCTCACACCACAACTGTCCACACAGTGCCCCCACATATATCATATATACCCCTCATACCACAACTGACCACACTGTGCCCCCACATATATCATATATTCCCCTTACACTACAACTGACCACACTGTGCCCTCACGTATATCATGTATACCCCTCACACCACAACTGACTACACTGTGTCCCCCCCACATATATCATATATACCCCTCACACTACAACTGACCACACTGTGCCCTCACATATATCATATATACCCCTCATACCACAACTGACCACACTGTGCCCCCACATATATCATATATACC
The DNA here is from genome assembly GCF_040894005.1 of Engystomops pustulosus. Lineage (NCBI taxonomy): Eukaryota > Metazoa > Chordata > Amphibia > Anura > Leptodactylidae > Engystomops > Engystomops pustulosus. The sequence continues at coordinate 295,704,226 of NC_092411.1, read as the reverse complement.
CCTCACACCACAACTGACCACACTGTGCCCTCACATATATCATAAATACCCCTCACACCTCAACTGACCACACTGTGCCCCCACATATATCATATATACCCCTTACACTACAACTGACCACACTGTGCCCTCACATATATCATATATACCCCTCACACCTCAACTGACCACACTGTGCCCTCACATATATCATATATACCCCTCACACCACAACTGACTACACTGTGCCCCCACATATATCATATATACCCCTTACACCACAATTAAACATAGTGTGCTCCCTACATATATAATAATTTCCTCACATCAAAATTGACCAAACTTTGACCCGCATAGTAGCCCCACATATGGCATACATACCTCAAAGACTGTTTTAAGTGCCATGTTCCCCTCTTTCTCACATGATGAGCACCTTGGCGTCTCTTCTCAAATCCAGCACCCATGTCACCCTTCACCTTCCTAAACAGCTAGCACCCATATCTCCTTCTCTTCAAAAACCAGCACTCACATTCCCCTTCTTCTCCTCCTCACACTACCTGGTGGCCCATGTGATAATCTGTACATGTAAGATCTTCCTCTAACTGTGGGACCTGGCTGGATGGTGGAGAAGGTGTTAAAGAAGCATTTGTGTAACAATGCCCCAGGCTGGTGGGAAATGTGTGAGGGTAGAGCGACTGCTGCCGTCTGCCACCGGGTAATGCACTGTAGAGACCGGCATTTAAACCATTAGAGATGCCCAGTGGGCTGGAATGAGAGTGCAGTGTGTAAACTTCGCTCCTATGTGGATTCCTGTACATGTGTAGAGGGGCTGGGGAGAAGACGTGTCTCGGGTCACATGAGGGAGCAGCTGCAGGTATTGAGGTGCATGCATAGAAGGGTTCGGGAGCCGCCACATCCATAGTATATGGGGAGATGTGCACCGGCTAGATAGAGGTTGTGCTGGCGTAGGGTAAAGCAAAAGGATGGTAAGTGATCCTGATATGTGCCTATGGAAGTATTTATTACCATGTATAAAGCGAGGGAGAAGGGAGTAATGGAGTGGAGCATTCTGCATGAGGAAGAGAATAGGCAGACATTATAACGGGGAAGGGTAAAGTAATAGTCGTTATCTATATTCCTGCTTATTCATAAAAAATGGAGAAAAAGATATTTAAAAAAAAAGAGATGATGATAATAAGGGATACAATAAGCCTTTAGTATGAAGTCCATCAGGAAGAAAGATGTGTAATGGAAGGATCTCCTGTGGGATGAATACACAACATAGGAACTTATTTACTAAGTATCCCACGGTTGCATTTCTGTCGGGTTTTCCGACTTTTCGGGGATTGTGCCATCAGAAAAGGGATTTAAAAGGGCATTGTGTTGGTGCTTTCAAATCGGGGGGCGGGCTCTCGGACAATCCAATTGATTCAGACAAACCGCGGCAAGATCAAGCACTTACATGCACCGAGAAGAAGAAGGAGAACTCCGGCAAACCTGATCGGGGAAGCGACACATGCAGGATATCGGATGCATGATCTACGTGAATTCTCGTTGGACACTCCGGATCGTGGATCGCACAGGACCAGGTAAGTAAATGTGCCGCATAGAGTCAAATTACAAAAGACTCTCGTCAGATGACATTAGTACATAGGAATAGTCATCATGTGAAAGACGCCATTTTTACAATATTTTGCATACATTTAGCAAAACGCTTTAGTGACAAACTCTAACAAAGAGTAAAAAAAAGAGCAAGGGGGGGGGGTGGATATGGTATTTACCAGGAACATACACTCACCGGCCACTTTATTAGGTACACCTGTCCAACTGCTCGTTAACACTTCATTTCTAATCAGCCAATCACATGGCGGCAACTCAGTGCATTTAGGCATGTAGACATGGTCAAGACAATCTCCTGCAGTTCAACCCGAGCATCAGTATGGGGAAGAAAGGTGATTTGAGGCCTTTGTTGGTGCCAGAAGGGCTGGTCTGAGTATTTCAGAAACTGCTGATCTACTGGGATTTTCACGCACAACCATCTCTAGGGTTTACAGAGAATGGTCCGAAAAAGAAAAATCATCCAGTGAGCGGCAGTTCTGTGGGCGGAAATGCCTTGTTGATGCCAGAGGTCAGAGGAGAATGGGCAGACTGGTTCGAGCTGATAGAAAGGCAACAGTGACTCAAATCGCCACCCGTTACAACCAAGGTAGGCAGAAGAGCATCTCTGAACGCACAGTACGTCACACTTTGAGGCAGATGGGCTACAGCAGCAGAAGACCACACCGGGTGCCACTCCTTTCAGCTAAGAACAGGAAACTGAGGCTACAATTTGCACAAGCTCATCGAAATTGGACAGTAGAAGATTGGAAAAATGTTGCCTGGTCTGATGAGTCTCGATTTCTGCTGCGACATTCGGATGGTAGGGTCAGAATTTGGCGTCGACAGCATGAAAGCATGGATCCATCCTGCCTTGTATCAACGGTTCAGGCTGGTGGTGGTGGTGTCATGGTGTGGGGAATATTTTCTTGGCACTCTTTGGGCCCCTTGGTACAACGCCACAGCCTACCTGAGTATTGTTGCTGACCATGTCCATCCCTTTATGAGCACAATGTACCCTGTAACATCTGATGGCTACTTTCAGCAGGATAATGCGACATGTCATAAAGCTGGAAGCATCTCAGACTGGTTTCTTGAACATGACAATGAGGTCACTGGACTCAAATGGCCTCCATAGTCACCAGATCTCAATCCAATAGAGCATCTTTGGGATGTGGTGGAACGGGAGATTCGCATCATGGATGTGCAGCCGACAAATCTGCGGCAACTGTGTGATGCCATCATGTCAATATGGACCAAAATCTCTGAGGAATGCTTCCAGCACCTTGTTGAATCTATGCCACGAATAATTGAGGCAGTTCTTAAGGCAAAAGGGGGTCCAACCCGTTACTAGCATGGTGGCCGGTGAGTGTATAGTATTTTAGGGGTGAAGTTTCGAGTATGGAATGAGGTGGACAGGATGGGTTAATGATGTGGGTACAGTCACATTTGCTGACCCATGGGTCCCACATCTTATGAAATCGCTTGAGAGAGACTTTTGTCTCGGTGCAAACATTTTCGCCAATAGACAGTAGCGATTCATAGTAACAAAAACTTCATGGAGGAAGTGAAGTTGATCTCCAAGATCTGGCTAATTATTTAGTAAGTTAAGTTTGATTTAATTTAGTTTAGGAGGCCATGGACAGTTAATACTGAAATTCGAATTGGCCAATTCCTATCCCTAGAAGGGCAGGGGTTATGGGATGTCGGCTTTCGTGATTCTATTTGTATTCTTTATATTTCTCTCCATAATAGTTTTGATACTGGACAGGCCCAAAAATTGGTCCACATTGTCTCGAGCATCTATGTGATTCTTCTGGGAACATGCGTGAAAGATGGGTGATTTTCAGGGAGGTTGCCACATTTTAGAGGCTTTATGTGACCAATGATTAGGAAAAGAAAGAGTGCAGATCATTTTCCCATCATCTTGGATGATCTCCACTCAATAACATGTCGTACAGAGCTGTAGTCAAACGTAATTCACATTTTCTTAGATTAAATATGGGGTTGAATAGAGGAGTAGGGTGGCTGAAATGTAACACATTTGGGGAGGAAAGGAAATCTTGCCGGTGAGACTTGTGGGTCTAAAGAGTCAGGAAGGGGAAATGATTCTTCAATTCTGGAAGCTAGTAGTGTCACAGGTGCCCCTGCGACCCGTGTACCTCCGTGTGCCCCAGCTAGGAACTTACCTTTCCCGGCTCCAGCGACGGTCTCCATGATGCCTGCGCTCCGGCGCGCGCGTCTCTGTCTTCCCTGTTGTGTAGTAATGATTGGATATGACAGGTTCTACTGAAGATCTTGAGGAAAATCGGGATTAATAACATCCGGGATTTGAAGGGGTTTTTGTTTGATGGGTTTGCAATTAAGGCCATTAGAGGCAGAGAGTGGTGACTTCCAAGCCGAAATAGAAGCGCGGAGGGATGGATGGACAGGTGGTAAGAGGAGGTTTAGTCAGATAGAAGAATAGCCATAGAAGTAGGCTTTTAAACAATTATTAGGCATGAAATGTGTCTCTTGGAGAAGAAATTCTCGTAAAGGGTGAGACCTTTGGTATTGCGAGAAATAATATAACAGGCAGGTTGACTGGAGGTTTACTTTAGTCTTGTTCCAGGTGAGGTTAGGAGAAAAAACAAAATTACAAAGAAGGCAAAGCAGTAAGTGACACCGAGGGGTAACTGGTTGAAACCATGGGATATAGGCGAAGGGCTATAACTTGAACATATCCATATCCAGATTTTTTTCTCGTCACACATTGTGATGATATCCTTTGTGTTTAGTTATGAAAAAATTGGAATTTGGAAAAAATTTTCTAAGAATTATTCATTTTCAAAGTCCTAAACTTTCTGTTTTCAGGCAGATAGTGATAGCACCCAAGTAACTTCATTACTAACATTTCCCAAATCTCTGCTTTATATCAGCACAGGGTTTTATGCCTCCTCTCTCTTTTTTAAGTTGTTAGGAGGTTCCGAATTTTGGGTGTAAATTTTCTCATATTTATGAAAATCGACAAAACTCTTATTTAGAGGCACCTGCTTAGCTTTAAGTGACTTTGAGAGGCCTAAACAACAGTAAAACTACACCCCTCATATCTGAAAACTACAACTTTAAGAAGTGTATTAACTCTTTGTATGTTATACAGGGGTTAAAACAAAATGGAGGTGTAATTAACAAGCTGTAATTTTTTTTAGACAATACATTAATTTTTGCCAAAAATTAAACAGTCACAAAGTACTAAATGATGGGAGCTCACTTAAAGCTTGTTTTATGAAATTTTGCTTCTAAACCAAGTTGGAATTTCTGTAAAATACAAGCTTGTCTTGTAATACACCTGCAGAGCCGGCGACTTGTAATCTAAGGACTGTGTAAATTTATATATAACTAGCTGTAGCTATCCTTTCCTAATTGCCCTACCTACCCTAGCTGGTAAGTGACCAGTGGTCAACATTCAGTGACTGGCTGAAAGGAAGAGAGTGAACAGGGTGAAGTAGCAGATGGAAGGGAATAAATGGAGTTAGTGGATTGTGAAATTATTTCCTGGCGAATGCAGTCAATTTTACTGTATCTTTTAACCCCTTCCCGAAGTGTGCCGTACTATTACGGGTCCCGGTCCCGGTGCATGGACCCTCTCCATAGCCGGTAAGTCTTTGTTGCATATTTGGTGATAGCATCAGTAACAGGTGCTTGCACCGATCTTACAGTACTATGGCAGTATATGGTAGGATCAATCAGACAACCCAGGGTTAAGTACTCTAGGTGGTCTGAAAATAGAAGAACCAAACTGTTAAATCAACATGATAAAAATGTAGATAACATAGGGTAAACAATCAATTAATGAATTTAATCGGGGTAAGGGTATGACTGAGGTGGGAGAGGGGGTGGGGGAAAAAAGGAGAGGATTGGAGAGGGCAGGAGAGGACAGGAGCGAGTTACGAGTCGGTCAGGAATGCGATCCCAGATTATTGAGTGAGTCGCGGCTTTATTATGAGACATTGCTGAGGCTTCTTCAAGCCGGTGCAGAAATGAGATTTCTCCAAACCAATCTGTTAGTTGGGGTGTCCTTGTGGTTTTCCACAACCTGGGTATTAGGGTATGCGCTGCTATCAGCATAGAACCCTTAGAGATCTTTTTGCTTTCGATGCCGAGATAGGTAATAAGGACAGCAATCGTACTGCAGGCTCGTTTTCCAGATCGTGCCCTGTCAGAGCTAGTATCAGTTTGCGTACCTGTTGCCAGAACGGCTGTAGCTTCTGACATCCCCACCAAATATGACTCATGGTGCCCGGAGCACCTAGGCATCGCCAGCATCTATCTGAACAAGATGGAATATCATGTGGAGTCTAGTAGGGACCCAATACCACCTTGAAAGCGACATAAAATTGGTTTCTTGTGCCTTAGACTGAGAATTTATGACACAATTCGAAGGCTTTAAGCCAATCGTCTGTGGTGAAGGTCTTATTCCATTCGCTCTCCCAGATTGCTTTGTATGGGGGGGGGTCTGAAAAGCCCCACTTATTTAGCAAGAGACTGTATATTGCTGATATGGCATGAGGAGTTGCCGTGTCAGAGAGGCATAGGGATTCAAATTGAGTCATACTACGGTGTAAATCTGCCCTGGCTTTGATCGTATGATAAAAATGTGCTAGTAAATTATACTCCCAGTGTAGTCTAGGTGTGCGGTCGGGCACTGGAAGGTTGTCTTCGAGAGATATGAGGGTTTTGGGTTCGAGTAGGGTCTGAAAGCGGAGTGAAGCTAGCCTTCTAAGGGGGAGCAGGAAGTCATTGGAGATTCCTGGAGGGAAATCGGGATTCCCTGTTTTAGGGACGAGTGGACCGTCAGGGGAGAAGAGTTGTGTATGGCTGGAGAATAGCCGCATTGTTTTAATTAAAACATACTTTATAAAAATATTTTAATGAGCCGGAGGGGCTCCGGTCTATGTAACCGAAACGCCTCCCTTCCTTCACTTCCTGCTAATATATGCCACCACCTTAACCCCTTAAGGACCAGGCCCTTTTTCGTTTTTGCATTTTTATTTTTCACTCCCCACCTTCAAAAATCTATAACTTTTTTAATTTTCCATGTACAGAGCTGTGTGATGTCTTATTTTCTGCGTAACAAATTGTACTTCGTAGTGATGGTATTAAATATTCCATGCCGTGTACTGGGAAGTGGGAAAAAAATTCTAAATGCAGTGAAAATTATGAAAAAACACATTTGCGCCATTTCTTGTGGGCTTGGTTTTTACAGCTTTCAATGTGTGCCCCAAATGACAGATCTACTTCATTCATTGGGTCAATGCGATCACAGGGATACCAAATTTGTATAGGTTTTATAATCTTTTCATACATTTACAAAAATTAAAACCTCCTGTACAGAAAAAAAATTCTTCATTTTACAGTGTTCTTGCGCTAATAACTTTTTCATACTTTAGTGTGCAGAGCTGTGGGTGGTGTCATTTTTTGTGACTTCTGATGACGTTTTCAAAACTTATATATTTAGTGACCTTTTGATCACTTTTTATAGAATTTTTTCTATTTTTCAAAATGGCTAAAAAATGCAATTTGCGACTTCGGGCGCTATTTTCCGCTACGGGGTAAAACGCAGTGAAAAACGCTTATTATATTTTAATAGATCGGGCATTTTCAGACACGGCGATACCTAATGTGTTTAGGATTTTTACTGTTTATTTATATTTATATCAGTTCTAGGGAAAGGGGGGTGATTTGAATTTTTATGTTTTTTTAATATAATTTTTTTTTTTTACTTTTTTTTTTTTTTTTACTATTTTTCAGACACCCTAGGGTACTTTAACCCTAGGTTGTCTTATTGATCCTACCATACACTGCCATACTACAGTATGGCAGTATATGGGGATTTTGCATACCATCTATTACAATGTGCAGATCGCACATTGTAATAGATAGCCTCGATCATGACAGCCTCGGATCTTTGTGTGTTCCGAGGCTGTCATGACAACGGATCGCCCTCATGGGGAGTGACGATCGGAGCCAAGATGGCACTAATCACGGGTGTTAGCGGCGGGCGTTTGCTTCATTATAAAGCAAATGCCCGGTGAGTATGAAGAGGGCTCAGCCCGTTAGCCCTCTTCGTACTCCCCCATGCGCAGCAAGATGTAAGGGTACGTCTTATTGCGCTATGGGGTTAATATTCATGGCAGTCTGGTCCCATCTATGAAGTCAGAGAATCCAATCATATGAATATACCAGCTAAGCTGAGATGGACAGATGACTCGCAGCGTTCAAGCAGTAGAAAATGGCTCCTTTTCTGGCTCTATCTTATTAATCGACCTAAAGGTAAAGATCACAACATAGAATAGCATGGGATAATATGAACATCTAGGGACCCTACGCCTCAGCTCCATGATCTGTAGATAGGAGCAGAGTCTACATAAATCCATGGCGTATCCTGATCTGATATACAACTAGACCAGATGTTATTTATAAGTAATGCTACATCAGAAATTTAATAAAGCAAGTGCTGTATCCAAAACCATAGCTCAAAAATTCACGATATTGGTGAATATACTGCCAGTAAAAGGGGAAGCATCACAATTTCACTGAATAGTTGATAACTATTCATAATTCTATATAGAACATGCAGAGGCAATAAGAGCCATAAGGAAGCCTAGAGGGATAATGTACTGCAAAACCTGGCCTGACCCGGCCTATCAGTGCATATCGCAAGGAAATAAAGTAACATGTAATATATTATTTCATATTTCTGCAGATGCTGACAACTGTATACAATGTGAAAGTGATGAATGGCCGAATGAGGGGAGAGACCGATGTCTACCCAAAGCGATAGAATTCATCTCTTACCAGAATGACCCATTGGCTTCTGTCTTCTCCGGTCTCTCGCTCTTCGGATGTCTTGTGACCGGCTCCATATTCACAATATTTATTTTCTACCAGGACACTCCTATTGTTAAAGCTAATAACCGGAACCTGAGTTACCTCCTCCTGGTCTCCATCTTCCTCAGCTTCCTCTCTGTCTTCTTGTTTCTTGGTCGTCCCAGTGATGTCACTTGTAGATTACGTGAAACCAGTTTTGGAGTTTTCTTCTCAGTTGCCGTCTCTTCACTTCTCGCCAAGACTGTGATGGTTTGTGTTGCTTTTAAGTCCACCAAGCCTGGAAGCCCCTGGAGAAGATGGCTGAGTGTGAAGGTGCCCTACACCATAGTGTTGTTGTGTTCTTCCATACAAGTTGTCATCTGTGTCATCTGGTTGTCTATTTCTCCCCCATTCCAGGACCTGGACACTCAGTCTTCTCCTGGGAAGATCATCATTCAGTGTAATGAGGGGTCAGATATCTGCTTCTACTCCATGTTGGGTTATATGGGGCTCCTGGCAGCGGGCAGCTTTCTTCTGGCTTTTATGGTGAGGACATTACCGGACAGTTTTAATGAGGCCAAGTACATCACCTTCAGCATGCTGCTGTTCTGCAGTGTCTGGATCTCCATGATCCCGGCTTATCTGAGCACCAGAGGGAAATACATGGTGGCTGTGGAGATATTTGCAGTAATGGCTTCCAGTGCTGGACTCTTAGGTTGTGTGTTTTTCCCAAAATGTTTTGTAATTTTATTTAGACCTGAAATGAATAGAAAAACGGATCTTCTCGGAAGAAGAAAGGAATAAATAGAAACCATTATAACCTCCATGAATGCTAAAAAAAACAACTATTGAACTATAGATGATGGGTGGCTCTCACATACAACTCAGGCCACTGGCCCATAAGTCCCATCAACGAAAATGTCTCTGTGCACAGGAGGGATTTCCCAGACAGAGCCTTGTGTCACCGGATTGAATTGATGTGTTGAGTTCAGTCTAGTGATACAATGGACCATCTGAGGAATCCCTCCAGCGTCATCAGAGGGTTCTTTATAATCCTTTATCAGTTTATAGACCCTGCACAATCGTATAACCAAGCTCTAAATGAACTGATAATCACTGATCAATATATAATCCAGGTATCTGTGGACCGTGACAAATAGCATGGTGGTGCAGGTATAGTAAGGATTCCCAGAGGTGTAAATCCATTTATTGAAGAAAACTAAATATACAGAACAGACACCACGTTCACAAAGAGGAAACTGTGTTTCTATTCATCCCTTTTCCCACTGTGCCCTTTTTTCTTCCTACCAATGATCCATGAAGATAACAAAAACCCATCTGGTAGACCCATCACCTCAGGGATTGGTTTACCTACTTTTCATATCTCTTTCAAGATTTGTATTTGCAAAGCTATGTAACCAACCTACTAAGCTATGTCACCAACCTACTAAGCTATGTCACCAACCTACTAAGCTACGTCACCAACCTACTAAGCTACGTCACCAACCTACTAAGCTATTTCACCAACCTACTAAGCTTTGTCTCCAACCTACTTGGCTATGTCACCAACCTACTAAGCTATGTCACCAACCTACTAAGCTATGTCACCAGCCTACTAACCTATATCACCAACCTACTAAGCCATGTCACCAACCTACTAAGACATGTCACCAACCTACTAAGCTATGTCACCAACCTACTAGGCTATGTCACCAACCTAATAAGCCATGTCACCAACCTACTAAGCCATGTCACCAACCTACTAAGCTATGTCACCAACCTACTAAGCCATGTCACCAACCTACTAGGCTATGTCACCAACCTACGAGGCTATGTCACCAACCTACTAAGCCATTACACCAACCTACTAAGCCATGTCACCAACCTACTAGGCTATGCCACCAACCTACTAAGCCATGTCACCAACCTACTAGGCTATGTCAGCAACCTACTAAGCCATGTCACCAACCTACTAGGCTATGTCAGCAACCTACTAAGCCATGTCACCAACCTACTAAGCCATGTCACCAACCTACTAGGCTATGTCACCAACCTACTAAGCTATGTCACCAATCTACTCAGCTATGTCACCAACCTACTAAGCCATGTCACCATCTTACTATACTACGTATTTCGAGCATTAGCGTACTCGAAACTGCTCGTTGCTCGGACGAGTATTTCGCCAGCTCGAGAAAATTGCATCTCCCGCCGTTTTGCTTTTTGGCGGCCAGAAACAGAGCCAATCACAAGCCAGGAGACTCTGCACTCCACCCAGCATGACGTGGTACCCTTACACGTCGATAGCAGTGGTTGGCTGGCCTGATCAGGTGACCCTGGAATAGACTAGCCCATGCCCGCGCTGCTCGCGTCATTCTCTGTCTGGATGCCGCAAGGGAGAGAGCTGCTGCTGGTCAGGGAAAGCGTTAGGGTGTTCTATTAGAATAGTGTTAGGCAGAAGTGAGTCTACAAGAACCCAACAGCCCTTGTTAGGGCTAGAATAGCGTTATATATTTTATTTTTTTTTTGATTGCTTGTGGCTGGGCTTGCTGGCGCTAGTACTGCAGCTAGTACCATATTGTGAGTAATTTGCAGGGAGACTTGCGACCGTTCTGTTTAGCTCTTAGTGACACACATATCCACCTCAAACACCAAAGTGGGACAATTGATTAGGGGTTTGATTTGAATTAGGCAGAGTCTGCTGATTTATTTTTTTTACGTTTATTTTTTTATAACTCAACGTCAGCTGGCATAGCAGTGTGCTTTCAGTGTAGGCTAGAAAAGAGCCATAGCAATAGGATAGCATCGTTTTGTTTTAAAAGCAAAAAAAAAAACAAAAAAAACACAAAAAAAAAAACAAAAGAAATTTACAGTTTACACTTTAATTTTGAAAATGTTTAACCCAAGGGCTAGGGGTAGAGGACAAGGGCGTGGACGTGGGCGTCCAACTACTGCAGGGGTCAGAGGCCGTGGTCCTGGGCGGGGTGAGACACCACCTGCTGATGAGGGAGCAGGGGAACGCCGCAGAGCTACACTCCCTAGGTTCATGTCTCAAGTTACTGGGACTCGTGGTAGAGCAGTGTTGAGGCCAGAACAGTGCGAACAGGTGATGTCGTGGATTGCAGACAATGCTTCTAGCCATTTGTCCACCAGTCAGTCTTCCACGCAGTCCACCCATGTCACCGAAATCGGCACTCCTCCAGCTCCTCCACCTCAGCCTCCTCCCCCCCAGTCTGCCCCCTCCCAGGAAAATTTGGCATTTGAACCGGCATACTCTGAAGAACTTTTTTATGGACCCTTCCCAGAGTCACAAACCACTTGTCCGGCTGCTGCTGAGCTCTTTTCCGATGCCCAGGTTTTCCACCGGTCGCAGTCTGTGGGTGATGATGACATTGTTGACGTAGTGGAAGAAGTGTGTAAAGAGGTGTCGGGCGATGAGCAGACACGGTTGTCAGACAGTGGTGAAGTTGTTGTCAGGGCAGGAAGTCCGAGGGGGGAGCAGACTGAGGGATCGGAGGATGATGAGGTGACAGACCCAAGCTGGGTTGATAGGCCGGATGAACACAGTGCTTCTGAGACAGAGGCGAGTCCTATACCAGAACAGGTTGGAAGAGGCAGTGGTGGGGCCAGACGGAGAGGCAGGGCCAGAGCTGGTGCATCAGCGCCAAATGTTTCCCGTAGTCAAGCTCCTGTGGCGAGGGCTAGATTTTCAGAAGTCTGGAGGTTCTTTAAAGAAACACCGGATGACCGACGGACTGTGGTGTGCAACCTGTGCCAAACCAGGATCAGCAGGGGTTCCACCAGTACTAGCTTAACTACCACCAGTATGCGCAGGTATATGAGTGCTAAACACCCCACTCAATGGCACCAAGCCCCTTCACCTCTGGCCGGGCACACCACTGCTCCTTCCCCTGTGTCATCTGCTAGTCAGCCCCCTGCCCAGGACCCCGGCCCAAACACCTCCCGTGCGAAAACCCCATCTTCGCCTCCACGATCCTCCACAGCATCCACCAGCGTTCAGCTCTCCATACGCTGGAGCGCAAAAGGAAGTATAGTGCAACCCACCCACACGCCCAAGCCCTCAACGTCCACATCTCCAAACTTCTTATCCTGGAGATGCTGCCCTATAGGCTGGTAGAGACCAAGGCCTTTCGAAACCTCATGGCGGCGGCCGCCCCTTGGTATTCGGTCCCCAGCCGCCACTACTTTTCCCGATGTGCCGTCCCAGCCCTGCACCAGCACGTGTAAGACAACATCATCCGTGCCCTGACCAACGCCGTTTCTGACAAGGTCCACCTGACCACGGACACGTGGACGAGTGCTGCCGGGCAGGGCCACTATATATCGCTGACGGCACATTGGGTTAACTTGGTGGAGGCTGGGACTGAGTCTGACCCATGGGATGGTCATATACTGCCGACGCTGAGGATTGCGGGGCCTACCTCGGTCCAGGTTTCTCAGGCCTACTATGCCTCCTCCTCCGAATTACCATTCGTGGGCATGGCGCCATCAGTCGGTAGCTCTACGCACAGCAGCAGTACCGTCGCTAAGCGACAGCAGGCGGTGCTCAAACTGCTGAGCCTAGGCGATAAAAGGCACACCGCCCAAGAGCTATTACAGGGCATCATGCCGCAGACTGATCTGTGGCTGGCACCGATGAACCTGAAGCCAGGCATGGTTGTGTGTGACAACGGCCGTAACCTGGTGGCGGCTCTGCAACTCGGCAGACTGACACATGTGCCATGCCTGGCCCATGTGTTAAATCTGATAGTTCAGCGGTTCCTCAAGACATACCCCAATCTGTCTGATTTGCTCACGAAGGTGCGCCGCATCTGTGCGCATTTCAGAAAGTCCAGCACAGATGCTGCCACTTTCAGGGCAGCGCAGCACCGCCTCCAACTGCCCGCTCACCGACTGTTGTGCGACGTGCCCACGAGGTGGAATTCAACATTAACCATTGTGGGAGATTTGGCCCAGTAGAGACCGTGGTAGCGGGGTGCTGTGATGCAGTTCAAGACAGTGACACCAAAGTACAGTCCAAAACAGGTCTAGCCTGTGTTTATTTCAGCAGGAACTAAATAAAACAGCCTTCACATTCAGGCATCAAAACAAAATAATATCCTACCCGTCAGGGTGCTAACTAAACAATGGTTCTCTGACTCACCACTAACAAAAACACTTTTGCTGCTCCAGGCACAGAGGTCAGGGCTGCGTGCTCTCCAGCCTCCTTTCAGAGAGAGACAACACTCTGAGCTCTGCTGAGCGGCTTTATTAGGCTGATTGGGGCTGTTCCCACCACCTGTGTCCAAGGTGCTGGACAACACAACCTCAGCACTAAGGCCTTGCATAATAGCAAAACCTAGGGGAAACATACCGCCCATCGACAGTTAACCCCTTCAGTGTCTCACATAATGTTATCCAGAGTTTACCAGCAGCGCAGAGCGATTTTAGACTGCCAGATGTCAACTTCCACCAGAACTGGTAGTCAGGTCAGTCAGCTTCCTCAAGTCTACAATGAGGAGTGGACGTGGATGTCTGATATCTGTCAGGTGCTGAGTAACTTTGAGGAGTCAACACAGATGGTCAGTGGTCAGCCTCACCATCCCGCTGCTTGGCCTGTTGAAAAACTCTCTGGTCAGCATGAAGTCGGAAGCTTTGCGCTCGTCACAAGAGACGGGGGAAGAAGATTCCCTTGTTGAAAGCCAAAGCACCCTCAGGTCTGTTTCTCAGCGCATATCGTAGGAGGTGGAGGAGGAAGAGGAGGAGAATGTTGGCGAGACCATTGTTCAGTCCTTCACTGTTCAGCGTGTATGGGCAGAAGAAGAGGAGTTGGAGGAATTGGAGGAGGAGGAAATGGAGAGTCAGGCCAGTGAGGGGAGTGAATTCTTGCGCGTTGGTACTCTGGCGCATATGGCAGATTTCATGCTAGGCTGCCTATCCCGTGACCCTCGCATTCAAAGAATTTATTCCAGCACCGATTACTGGGTATTCACTCTCCTGGACCCGCGGTGCAAGCAAAATCTTTCCACTCTCATCCCTGGAGAGGAAAGGAATGTGAGAATGCATAAATACCAGCAGGCCCTGGTGCACAAGCTGAAACAGTATTTCCCTTCTGACAGCGCTAGAGGCAGAGGGCGTACTTCTGCGGGACAAGTAGCGAGGGAGAGTAGGCGAGCAGGCAGCTTTTCCAGCACTGGCAGGGGTGCGCTTTACAAGGCCTTTGCCAGTTTTATGTCACCCCAGCAAGACACTGTCACCTGTCCCCAGTCTCGGCAGAGTAGGGCTGATCTTTAAAGAAAGATGGTGAGGGAGTACGTAGCTGACCATACCATCGTCCTAAATGATCACACAGCTCCCTACAACTACTGGGTTTCAAAGCTGGACATGTGGCACGAACTGGTGCTGTACGCCTTGGAGGTTCTTGCCTGCCCTGCCGCTAGCGTGTTGTCCGAGCGGGTTTTTAGTGCAGCTGGTGGCATCATCACCGATAAGCGTACACGCCTGTCGACTGACAGCGCTGACAGGCTGACGCTTATTAAGATGAATAAAGCCTGGATTTCTCATAATTTCCAAGCTCAACCTGAATAATTTATGCACTCCTCCTCCTCATTTTCCTCCTTCTCCTCCTCTTTGTACACTAAAGCAGAGGAAACTGGCTATTTTTTGCCAGGGCTAACTGGCTCTAGCTATAGTACTCTATGTATTTAATTTTTCTGGAGGGCCACCTACCCGGTCCTCTGTTTTAAACAATTTTTGGGAGTGCCACATACAGGCACTCAATCTATTTAATTTTTCTGGAGGACCACCTACCTGCTCCTCTGGTTTGAAAACTTTTTTGCACTGCCACATACAGGCACTCAATCTATTTAATTTTTCTGGCGGACCACCTACCTGCTCCTCTGGTTTGAAAACTTTTTTGGACTGCCACATACAGGCACTCAATCTATTGAATTTTTCTGGAGGACCACCTACCTGCTCCTCTGATTTGAAAACTTTTTTGGACTGCCACATACAGGCACTATCCAAATTAAATTGTCTTCATAGCAGCCTCCACCCTGTCGCCACCCTGCTGTGTTATCCACAAAATATACTGGCAAACTTTTATCATTTACCGATATTATTTCAGCGCTTCTTGCGCATCTGTTTACATTTCCCTCACCCGCCATAACCCAAACTTATAAGAACACTACTACACTTGATCTTATAGAAAAGGTTCTTAGAAGTGCTGTTTGGGGAGTAGCCGAGAGACAGGGGCTTGGACAGGCGAAAGCTCGCCTGGCAGCGGACCGCCAGCTCCATCCCAAGATTAGGCAGCCTCAGAGGTATCCATGCATGCTGCCCCTGCTGTTTCCTGTCCATTTTGCCTCCACGATCCTCCACAGCGTCCACCAATGTCTCCATGCGCAACTTTCAACTCTCTATACCCCAGACGCTGGAGCACGAGAGGATATGCAGCACATCATCCCCTTATCAAACGAGCTGTGTCAGGCAGAATTTTCAGGTGTTCCACCAGATACATAGTGGAACTCGGCCCATCTGTCACCATGCTGGAGACCTGAAGTTGCAATCATAGCAGCGCAATATGGATGCCCCATACTGTCGCTCTTAATCATGGAAGTCGTCTCCATGGCTGACTCCACATGTCGTCCCCTTATCAAACGAGCTGTGTCATGCTCATTTTTCGGGTGTTTCACCAGATACGTTATGGAACTTGGTCACTATGTCGCCACCATACTGTGTTATTGACTAAATATACCGTCAACCTTTTGTTGACATAGGAAATCATTTCAGCGCTTCTTGCTCACCTCCTTTGGTTCCTTTCTGCCGCCTTAACCAGGCAAAATACTGATACATACAGTGCTACACGTTATCCTCGCCAAAAGGAATTTTTTTAATTGGTTTGAAGCCTGAGTCCATTTAGGGTATGTCGCCATGCCACTCTCTAGCCTGCCGCTGCTGTCGCTGCCTCTGCATGCCATCCCCTATAGTGTCAGGGTCAATTATTGGATGTCCCCCCCCCCAACCTACTCCTCCTACCTCACCCTCCCCTCTCTTACCTGGATATCTCTCCTCCCCCCCTATTCCCAGGTTTTATGTTTGACCCCTTCTTAATTTCTTGTATTTCACGGGACAAGCCCATATACCGGGCATTCATACAAGCTTCGGTTGGACACCATAAGCATGTATAAAGAGCGATCTGAAGAGAAGGTGGTGGACTCAGGTTGCTTATGATGTAATATGGCTCCTTCCACCATAAGAGCCTAGGTGGATAAGTGGCTCCAATTGGAGAGGTCCTCCCACAGAACACTGAGCTTCCGGTTCACTACCAAATTGTTACCTTTTATGTACAAAAGCATATGTCCTGTAATCTACTGTTTGTATTATTTGGAAAAGAAAAAAGTTTAATAAAAAAGTTTTAAAACAATTATTGGATGTTTTAGATGCTATCTAGCTATCTAGCCTCATTCGGTCACTCTGTCATGGCCGTGCTGTTGCCCATAATTTTGGCATAATGGCAGCCTCAGAGGCATCCATGCATGCTGCCCCTGCTGTTTCCTGTCCATTTCCATGGTGTTTCCATCTTTTTCTGAGGTTCCCAGGTGTTTGGCCAAGCTTCCCTGTGCAGAGCCTTGGTCCCCCTGAAAAATGCTCGAGTCTCCCATTGACTATAATGGGGCTCATTATTCGAGATGAGCACTCGAGCATTGGGAAAAGTTTGTCTCGAATAACGAGCACCAGAGCATTTTAGTGCTTGCTCATCTCTATATGTCACCAACCTACTAGGCTTTGTCACCAACCTACTAAGCCATGTCACCAACCTACTAAGCTATGTCACCAATCTACTAGGCTACGTCAACAACCTACTGGGCTATGTCACCAACCTACTAAGCCATGTCACTAACCTACTAAGCCATGTCACCAATCTACTAGGCCATGTCACCAACCTACTAGGCTATGTCACCAACCTACTAAGCCATGTCACCAACCTACTAAGCTATGTCACCAACCTACTAAGCCATGTCACCAATCTACTAGGCCATGTCACCAACCTACTAGGCTATGTCACCAACCTACTAAGCCATGTCACCAACCTATTAGGCTATGTCACCAACCTACTAAGCCATGTCACCAACCTACTAAGCCATGTCACCAACCTACTAGGCCATGTCACCAACCTACTAGGCTATGTCACCAACCTAATAAGCCATGTCACCAACCTACTAAGCTATGTCACCAACCTACTAAGCTATGTCACCAACCTACTAAGCCATGTCACCAATCTACTAGGCCATGTCACCAACCTACTAGGCTATGTCACCAACCTGCTAAGCCATGTCACCAACCTACTAGGCTATATCACCAACCTACTAAGCCATGTCACCAACCTACTAAGCCATGTCACCAACCTACTAAGCTATGTCACCAATCTACTAAACTATGTCACCAACCTACTAAGCCATGTCACCAACCTACTAGGCTATGTCACCAACCTACTAGGCTATGTCACCAACCTAATAGGCAATGTCACCAATCTACTAAACTATGTCACCAACCTACTAAGCCATGTCACCAACCTACTAGGCCATGTCACCAACCTACTAAGCTATGTCACCAACCTACTAAGCCATGTCACCAACCTACTAGGCTACGTCACCAACCTACTAAGCCATTTCACCAACCTACTAAGCTATGTCACAAACCTTCTAAGCTATGTCACCAACCTACTAAGCTATGTCACCAACCTACTAGGCCATGTCACCAACCTACTAAGACATGTCACCAACCTACTAAGCCATGTCACCAACCTACTAAGCCATTTCACCAACCTACTAGGCTTTGTCACCAACCTACTAAGCTATGTCACCAACCTTCTAAGCTATGTCACCAACCTACTAAGCTATGAAAACACGACGTGAGTGGCCGCCAGGCACTTCTTTATTTACTGTTCTCCCCTCATATCTGCTGTGGAGCAGGTCAACGAGGCAGAGGTCTGCAAATACATGTGTCACATGTAGGGGGACACAACTCTGGCAGCTACAAACCTCTCTTCTGCTGCCATGATCTGATGCCAAACTCCCTCCTCCCTGCAGCTCAACTACTAGGGAGAAACCAGTCTCCCCTATACCAGCTGCTCTCCTGGTTCTGTGCCCCGTAGTGATGTGTTGTTCGTAAATGATGGGAGCTCACTTAACCCACCCCTAACCGTCTCTCCATGCACCCTTTATCCCGATACAATCGGATAAAAAGTGGAGTGGTGTGGGGTGATTGACTGGCCTGCGGCTCCCTTTTATAAATTTATTAGGGAGCCATTCAGGAGCCAAAAGAGACAGCTCTTCTAAGTGAGCTGAGCCTAATGAGCCAGTTCACTAAGAAGACCCGGAATTCCCATCTCTAGTTCCCCGTGGTGATCTTCTCCTCTTCTGCCTGGGAAACACCACAGCATGTGAGCTGAGCCTAATGAGCCAGTTCACTAAGAAGACCTGGAATTCCCATCTCTAGTGACCCGTGGTGATCTTCTCCTCTTCTGCCTGGGAAACACCACAGCATGTGCTGGGGGCGTGGACAGTCACACACTGGGGGGCGGGCCCAGGAACACATTGGGTGGCAGGGCAAGGCTCGGGGAGGTGGGTCCTCTGCTAACTGCTGCCCTGTATGAGGAGACTGCAGCAGCCTTCTGTTCTCGACTCCTGGTTTCATAAAGGCCGGTCAGTGAGTGTGTCCCGGGAACAGGAGGCAGGAGAATACGTGCCAGAGCGAGACAATCTCCCAACCGCCTGGGACAGCGGGACAGAGGTAAAAAAACGGGACTGTCCCGCAGAATCCGGGAAGGTGGGTGCACTATTGCTCATTCCTGAAAAATTTCCACATTTTGGGGCATAATTATCATACGCTGGTGACTTTTCACATATGAAAAGTTGCTGACAGCAGCGAGTGCACCGGTGTGGGGACAGTAATGCCAGCCCACTCCCGGCCAGCCGTGCCCTCCACTCGACCAGCCTTAACCAAACCCATCACACCCTTTCTTGCCCCACTGGCGTGAAGGTGGCGGAGAGGGCAAAATAATCGCAAATGCTAGCAATAAGCTAGCACTTGCGATTATTTCAGTACCTCTGCATCACTGACGTGGTGCAGAGGTCCTCATAAATATGCCCCTGTGGCTCTATGTAGGATTCAGAAACCAGGCCACAAGCCGTTCAAAGTTTATTCCAATATACTCTGCTGATACATTGTGCGTCCATAGTGTACACTGATGCTTAGACTTGCCATACTGTGCACTATTCTGAGACCCCCCTGAGGTGACACAGCCTCAACTGACAACAGAACTAAGTGAATAGAACACAGCTCCATTTACCCGACTCTCAGTGTCTGTACAGAGACTAAGGGGCATATTTATCAGGACCTCTGCGCACCGCCAGTGGCGCAGAGGCCCTGAAATAATCGCAAATGCTAGCTTATTGCTAGCTTTTGCGATTATTTTCCCCAATCCGCCACCTTCACGCCAGTGGGGCGTGAAGGGGCGTGAAGGGGGGGCGCGGCCGGCCGAGCGGGGGGCGCGGCCGGACGGGAGTGGGCCGGCGCGGGGCGTTACTGTCCCCGCGCCTGCGCACTCGCTGCTGCCGGCGACTTTTCATACGTGAAAAGTCGCCGGTTGCGTTTTTTTCTACGCCAGGCCCTGCCTGGCGTAGGAAAAACGCTGCGCAGCTGGCAGCCCGATACATGAAGAGGCAGAAGCCTCATCATGAATTGGGCTGCGAATTTGCAGCGGCGGGGCTATCATACGCTGGCGCACGACCGCCAGCGTATGATAAATATCCCCCTAAGTGACTATTCACACCTTGTTGTTTACAAATGGACTATTTGAAGACACAAGAAGGTGCGGATTGTAATGGCTGAGAACAAATAATAGAGTTTAGAGATTACTCAGTTTTTCAAGGGTTATTCTCATCTTGGCATTCACTTCAATTTCATGAATCTTCCATATATACACATTTCTTCATTTAGCTGTTATTAAAAATTTTTCACCTGTGATAGGGTTATTGATAGGGTTAGGGCCAGTACAGGTTTGGGCTGAATATAGTCCTTAGACATAGATAAGGTTAGGACTAGAGATGAGCGAACACTAAAATGCTCGGGTACTCGTTATTCGAGACGAACTTTTCCCGATGCTCGAGTGCTCGTCTCGAATAACGAACCCCATTGAAGTCAATGGGAGACTCGAGCATTTTTCAAGGGGACCAAGGCTCTGCACAGGGAAGCTTGGCCAAACACCTGGGAACCTCAGAAAAGGATGGAAACACCACGGAAATGGACAGGAAACAGCAGGGGCAGCATGCATGGATGCCTCTGAGGCTGCCTAATCGCACCATTATGCCAAAATTATGGGCAACAGCATGGCCATGACAGAGTGACAGAATGAAGCTAGATAGCATCTAAAACATCCAATAATTGACCCTGACACTATAGGGGACGGCATGCAGAGGCAGCAGCAGCAGGCTAGAGAGTGGCATGGCGACATACCCTAATTGGACTCAGGCTTCAAACCAATGGGTGTCAGAGAGGAACCAAAGGAGGTGAGCAAGAAGCGCTCAAATAATATCGGTACATGATAAAAGTTTGCCAGTATATTTTGTGGATTACACAGCAGGGTGGCGACAAAGTTAACATGGAAGCCATGAAAACAACCCAAAATTCTGCCTGACACAGCTCGTTTGATAAGGGGACCATGTATGCTTACAGTTCATGCCAGTCGCTGCACTGGCTGCCAGTCTCCTTTCGAATACAGTTTAAAATAATAATAACCCTCATCCATAAAGCTCTGTATAATGCTGCACCCCCCTACCTCTCCTCTCTTATCTCAGTCTATCGCCCAACCCGTGCTCTTAGATCCGCCAGTGATCTTAGATTAACCTCTACCCTAGTGCGGACCTCCCACTCGCGTCTCCAAGACTTCTCTAGAGCTGCACCAATTCTATGGAATGCTCTGCCCCGGACTATCAGACTAATACCTAACCTCCAAAGTTTCAAACGTGCTCTTAAAACCCATTTCTTTAGGCAAGCCTATAACACTCATTAACTGCATGAAGTTTTAACTCTTCTACTAACCCGTCCTGTGTCGTCCTCCCATCTGTTATCCAGCAACCAACAGGCACCAGACTTCTCTGCAGTCCCATTCACCCTGGACCTGGTATATAAGATGACGGCTGAGTGGTTCAAGCGACAGCAATTCCATTTATTATATTTTTTTCTATTCCCTAAGAAGAATGGCTTGACCATTAAATATTCTTTTACCTCGTGTTACCCCATCATCTTCATAAACCGTAAGCTCTGGCGAGCAGGGACCTCACTCCTGTTGTTCCATACAAATGTTGTGCTCTGTTACATTACATTTGTATTTGTTTCCTATGATTTGTAAAGCGCTACAGAATATGATGACGCTATATAAATAAAGATTATTATTATTATTATTATGGAGGCAGTGAACTAGTAGTAGATTAAAGGTGCTGCAACTATGTTAGTTGGATCTTGGGATGGAGCTGGCGCTCTGCAGCCAGGCGAGCTTTCGCCAATCCAAGCCCCTGTCTCTAGGCTACTCCCCAAACAGCACTTCTAAGAACCTTTTGTATAAGATCAAGTGTAGTAGCGTTCTTATAAGTTTAGGATATGGCGGGTGAGGGGAATGTAAACAGATGCGCAAGAAGCGCTGAAATAATATCCCTAAATGGTAAAAGTTTGCAAGTATATTTTGTGGATTACACAGCAGGGTGGCGACAAAGTTAACAACTTTGATGTGGAATGCCCTGTAATAGCTCTTTTATGTGCCTTTTATCGCCTAGGCTCAGCAGTTTCAGCACCGCCTGCTGTCGCTTAGCGACGGCACTGCTGCTGTGCCTAGAGCTACCGACTGATGGCGCCATGCCCACGGATGGTAATTCGGAGGAGGAGGAGGTGGAGGAGGGGTGGGAGGAGGTATAGTAGGCCTTTGAGACCTGGACCGAGGTAGGCCCCGCAATTCTCTGCGTCGGCAGTATATGACCAGCCCCAGGGTCAGACTCGGTCCCAGCCTGCACCAAGTTAAGTGTAGTAGCGTTCTTATAAGTTTGGGATATGGCGGGTGAGGGGAATGTAAACAGATGCGCAAGAAGCGCATGATGCGCATGGAGCTGGCGCTCCGCTGCCAGGCGAGCTTTCGCCAATCCAAGCCCCTGTCTCTAGGCTACTCCCCAAAAAGCACTTCTAAGAACCTTTTGTATAAGATCAAGTGTAGTAGCGTTCTTATAAGTTTAGGATATGCCGGGTGAGGGGAATGTAAACAGATGCGCAAGAAGCGCTGAAATAATATCCCTAAATGGTAAAAGTTTGCCAGTATATTTTGTGGATAACACAGCAGGGTGGCGACAAAGTTAACAACTTTGATGTGGAATCCATGAAAACAACCCAAATTTCTGCCTGACACACCTCGTTTGATAAAGGGACGATGTATGGAGGCAGCTATATGGACGACTTTTGGAGGTAGCAATGGAGACAACGTGTGGAGGCTGCTATGGAGACAATTTAATTTGGATAGTGCCTGTATGTGGCAGTCCCAAACATTTTTCAAACCAGAGGAGCAGGTAGGTGGCCCTCCAGTAAAATGGAATAGATTGAGTGCCTGTATGTGGCAGTCCCAAAAATTTTTCAAACCAGAGGAGCAGGTAGGTGGCCCTCCAGTAAAATGGAATAGATTGAGTGCCTGTATGTGGCAGTCCCAAAAATTTTTTAAAACAGAGGACCGGGTAGGTGGCCCTCCAGAAAAATGGAATAGATTGAGTGCCTGTATGTGGCAGTCCCAAAAATTTTTCAAACCAGAGGAGCAGGTAGGTGGCCCTCCAGTAAAATGGAATAGATTGAGTGCCTGTATGTGGCAGTCCCAAAAATGTTTCAAACCAGAGGAGCAGGTAGGTGGCCCTGCAGTAAAATGGAATAGATTGAGTGCCTGTATGTGGCAGTCCCAAAAATTTTTCAAACCAGAGGAGCAGGTAGGTGGCCCTCCAGTAAAATGGAATAGATTGAGTGCCTGTATGTGGCAGTCCCAAAAATGTTTCAAACCAGAGGAGCAGGTAGGTGGCCCTGCAGTAAAATGGAATAGATTGAGTGCCTGTATGTGGCACTCACAAAAATTGTTTCAAACAGAGGACCGGGTAGGTGGCCCTCCAGAAAAATTAAATGCATGAAGTACTATAGCAAGAGCCAGTGGGCCCTGTCAAAAAATAGCCATTTTCCTCTGCTTTACTGTACAAAGAGGAGGAGAAGGAGGAAAATGAGGAGGAGGAGGAGTGGATCAATTATTCAGGTTGAGCTTCCTTCACCTGGTGGAGATTGGAAATTCTGAGAAATCCAGCCTTTATTCATTTTAATAAGCGTCAGCCTGTCAGCGCTGTCAGTCGACAGGCGTGTACGCTTATCGGTGATGATGCCACCAGCTGCACTGAAAACCCGCTCGGACAAGACGCTAGCGGCAGGGCAGGCAAGAACCTCCAAGGCGTACAGCGCCAGTTCGTGCCACATGTCCAGCTTTGAAACCCAGTAGTTGTAGGGAGCTGTGTGATCATTTAGGACGATGGTATGGTCAGCTACGTACTCCCTCACCATCTTTCTGTAAAGATCAGCCCTACTCTGCCGAGACTGGGGACAGGTGACAGTGTCTTGCTGGGGTGACATAAAGCTGGCAAAAGCCTTGTAAAGCGTACCCTTGCCAGTGCTGGACAAGCTGCCTGCTCGCCTACTCTCCCTCGCTACTTGTCCCGCAGAACTACGCACTCTGCCGCTAGCGCTGTCAGAAGGGAAATACTGTTTCAGCTTGTGCACCAGGGCCTGCTGGTATTCATGCATTCTCACACTCCTTTCCTCTGCAGGGATGAGAGTGGGAAGATTTTGCTTGTACCGTGGGTCCAGGAGAGTGAACACCCAGTAATCGGTGCTGGAATAAATTCTTTGAACGCGAGGGTCACGGGATAGGCAGCCTAGCATGAAATCTGCCATATGCGCCAGAGTACCAACGCGCAAGAATTCACTCCCCTCACTGGCCTGACTGTCCATTTCCTCCTCCTCCAACTCCTCCAACTCCTCTTCTTCTGCCCATACACGCTGAACAGTGAAGGACTCAACAATGGTCCCCTCTTGTGTCTCGCCAACATTCTCCTCCTCTTCCTCCTCATCCTCCTCCACCTCCACCTCCTCCGATATGCGCTGAGAAACAGACCTGAGGGTGCTTTGGCTATCAACAAGGGAATCTTCTTCCCCTGTCTCTTGTGACGAGCGCAAAGCTTCCGACTTCATGCTGACCAGAGAGTTTTTCAACAGGCCAAGCAGCGGGATGGTGAGGCTGATGATGGCGGCATCGCCACTGACCATCTGTGTTGACTACTCAAAGTTACTCAGCACCTGACAGATATCAGACATCCACGTCCACTCCTCATTGTAGACTTGAGGAAGCTGACTGACCTGACTACCAGTTCTGGTGGAAGTTGACATCTGGCAGTCTACAATCGCTCTGCGCTGCTGGTAAACTCTGGATAACATGGTCAGTGTTGAATTCCACCTCGTGGGCACGTCGCACAACAGTCGGTGAGCGGGCAGTTGGAGGCGGCGCTGCGCTGCCCTGAGAGTGGCAGCATCTGGGCTGGACTTCCTGAAATGCGCACAGATGCGGCGCACCTTCGTGAGCAAATCAGACAGATTGGGGTATGTCTTGAGGAAACGCTGAACTATCAGATTTAACACATGGGCCAGGCATGGCACATGTGTCAGTCTGCCGAGTTGCAGAGCCGCCACCAGGTTACGGCCGTTGTCACACACAACCATTCCCGGCTTGAGGTTCAGCGGTGCCAGCCACAGATCAGTCTGCGCCGTGATGCCCTGTAATAGCTCTTGGGCGGTGTGCCTTTTGTCGCCTAGGCTCAGCAGTTTGAGCACCGCCTGCTGTCGCTTAGCGACGGCACTGCTGCTGTGCCTAGGGCTACCGACTGATGGCGCCGTGCCCACGGATGGTAGTTCGGAGGAAGAGGTGGAGGAGGGGTGGGAGGAGGAGGAGGCATAGTAGGCCTGAAACACCTGGACCGAGGTAGGCCCCGCAATCCTCGGCGTCGGCAGTATATGAGCAGCCCCAGGGTCAGACTCGGTCCCAGCCTCCACCAAGTTAACCCAATGTGCCGTCAGCGATATATAGTGGCCCTGCCCGGCAGCACTCGTCCACGTGTCCGTGGTCAGGTGGACCTTGTCAGAAACGGCGTTGGTCAGGGCACGGATGATGCTGTCTGACACGTGCTGGTGCAGGGCTGGGACGGCACATCGGGAAAAGTAGTGGCGGCTGGGGACCGAATACCGAGGGGCGGCCGCCGCCATGAGGTTGCGAAAGGCCTCGGTCTCTACTAGCCTATAGGGCAGCATCTCCAGGCTAAGCAATCTGGAGATGTGCACATTAAGGGCTTGGGCGTGCGGGTGGGTTGCACTATATTTGCGTTTCCGCTCCAGCGTCTGGGGTATGGAGAGCTGAACGCTGGTGGATGCTGTGGAGGATCGTGGAGGCGACGATGGGGTTTTTGTGGCAGGGTCCTGGGCAGGGGGCTGACTATCAGCTGACACAGGGGAAGGAGCAGTGGTGTGCACGGCCAGAGGTGAACGGGCTTGTTGCCACTGAGTGGGGTGTTTAGCATTCATATGCCTGCGCATACTGGTGGTAGTTAAGCTAGTAGTGGTGGAACCCCTGCTGAGCCTGGTTTGGCAAATGTTGCACACCACAGTCCGTCGGTCATCCGGTGTTTCCTTAAAGAACCTCCAGACTTCTGAAGATCTAGCCCTCGCCGCAAGAGCCCTCGCCACGGGAGCTTCACTAGTTGACACATTTGGCGCTGATGCACCAGCTCTGGCCCTGCCTCTCCGTCTGGCCCCACCACTGCCTCTTCCAACCTGTTCTGGTCGAGGACTCTCCTCCGTCTCAGAAGCACTGTGTTCACCCGGCCTCTCAACCCAGCTTGGGTCTGTCACCTCATCATCCTCCGATCCCTCAGTCTGCTCCCCCCTCGGACTTCCTGCCCTGACAACAACTTCCCCACTGTCTGACAACCATGTCTCCTCATCGTCGGACACCTCTTTACACACTTCCACTACGTCAAGAAGGTCATCATCACCCACAGACTGTGACTGGTGGAAAACCTGGGCATCGGAAAATTGCTCAGCAGCAACCGGACAAGTGGTTTGTGAC
This sequence comes from Engystomops pustulosus, assembly GCF_040894005.1. Lineage (NCBI taxonomy): Eukaryota > Metazoa > Chordata > Amphibia > Anura > Leptodactylidae > Engystomops > Engystomops pustulosus. The sequence goes on along the minus strand of NC_092411.1, from coordinate 295,677,564 downwards.
TGTGGGAAGGGTCCAGAAAACAGTTCCTCAGAGTATGCCGGTTCAAATGCCAAATTTTCCTGGGAGGGGGCAGACTGGGGGGGAGGAGGCTGAGGTGCAGGAGCTGGAGGAGTGGCGATTTCGGTGACATGGGTGGACTGCGTGGAAGACTGACTGGTGGTGGACAAATTGCTCGAAGCATTGTCAGCAATCCACGACATCACCTGTTCGCACTGTTCTGGCCTCAACAGTGCTCTACCACGAGTCCCAGTAACTTCAGACATGAACCTAGGGAGTGTAGCTCTGCGGCGTTCCCCTGCTCCCTCATCAGCAGGTGGTGTCTCACCCCGCCCAGGACCACGGCCTCTGACCCCTGCAGTAGTTGGACGCCCACGTCCCCGCCCTCGTCCTCTACCCCTAGCCCTCGGGTTAAACATTTTTAAAATGAGAGTTATAACTTTATTTTTTTTTTAACTTTTTTTTGTTTTTTTTTGTGTTTTTTGTTTTTTTTTGAGTTTTTAAAACCAAACAATGCTATCCTATTGCTATGGCTATTTTCTAGCCAAGTATCAAAGCACACTACTATGCTAGATGAGATGACACTGAGTTAGTGCCTAATTGAAATCCAACCCCTACTAAATTTTCCCACTTCGGTCTTTGCTATGGATATGTGCGTCACTAAGCGCAGAACACAGCGGTCGCAAGTCTCACTACAAATTGCTCAGAATTGGCTAGTACATGCACTGCAGAAAGTACAGCCACCAGCAGATCAACCAGAAATCAAATATATAGAACGCTACTGTAGGCGTAAGTAAGCTCTTTGTATTCTCCTATGGCTATTTTCTAGCCAAGTATCAAAGCACACTACTATGCCAGATGAGATGACACTGAGTTAGTGCCTAATTGAAATCCAACCCCTACTAAATTTTCCCACTTCGGTCTTTGCGATGGATATGTGCGTCACTAAGCGCAGAACACAGCGGTCGCAAGTCTCACTACAAATTGCTCAGAATTGGCTAGTACATGCACTGCAGAAAGTACAGCCACCAGCAGATCAACCAGAAATCAAATATATAGAACGCTACTGTAGGCGTAAGTAAGCTCTTTGTATTCTCCTATGGCTATTTTCTAGCCAAGTATCAAAGCACACTACTATGCCAGATGAGATGACACTGAGTTAGTGCCTAATTGAAATCCAACCCCTACTAAATTTTCCCACTTCGGTCTTTGCTATGGATATGTGTGTCACTAAGAGCTAAACACAACGGTAGCAAGTCCCCCTGCTAATTCCTCACAAAATGGTACTAGATGCAAATTAAAATAAAAAAAGTAGAACGTTATTGTAGCCCTAAGAAGGGCTGTTGGGTTCTTTGAGAATCACTCCTGCCTAACAGTAAGCTAATAGAACACCCTAACGCTTTCCCTGACCAGCAGCAGCTCTCTCCCTAGCGGCATCCAGACACAGAATGATCCGAGCAGCGCGGGCAGCGGCTAGTCTATCCCAGGGTCACCTGATCTGGCCAGCCAACCACTGCTATCGACGTGTAAGGGTACCACGTCATGCTGGGTGGAGTGCAGAGTCTCCTGGCTTGTGATTGGCTCTGTTTCTGGCCGCCAAAAAGCAAAACGGCGGGAGCTGCCATTTTCTCGAGCGGGCGAAGTATTCGTCCGAGCAACGAGCAGTTTCGAGTACCCTAATGCTCGACCGAGCATCAAGCTCGGACGAGCATGTTCGCTCATCTCTAGTTAGGACCTGTACAGGTTTGGGCTGAATATAGTCCTTAGTTTAGCTCAGTAACAGAGGGGATCAATATATGAAAGCCAACCAATGGGATGAGTAAAATATAGTTATTTTTTAGGACCCTTAGTAAATGAGTCTTAGACACAGGTCATAAAATGGTAGATATGAAAAATTGAGAAGTGTCTATACCCAGAACAGATAAATTATTAACTGGACTGATTGTCATGCCCTGCGGACAAAGGCACTCTGCTTAAATCCGTAATGGAGATGACATTCTGCAGGAGAAGTGTCACAGGTGCCCCTGCAGCCCACCGCCTCCAAGGGCACACATGCCCCACTCTGTGGAATTTAACCCCTTAAGGACGCAGCCATTTTACAGCTTAAGGCTCAGTCCCATTTTTTAGATTCTGACCTGCGTCTCTTTATATGGTTATAACTTTTGAACACTGTTACTTATTAAAGCGATTCTGAGATTGTTTTTTCCCCACATGTCGTACTTCATTTTAGTGGTAAATTTTGGCTGATAAGTTTTGTGTTTATTTACAAAAAAAAGAAAAAAATGATGAATTTTTAGAAAAATTTGCCATTTTCGCAATTCAAAATCACCGCGTTTTCAGGCCGATAGATTTACCACCTAAATAACTTGCAGAATAACATTTCCCATTTGTCTACTTTACATTTTCATAATTTTTGAAATGTTTGGATAATTTATTTTGACGTCACGCGGCCTATAAATCGAATAGCGATTTTCCGTATTTTCGGAATTGACTATTTTGGGGATAAATACTGTTTGAAATCAAATTTTACATATTTAGCAACAAAACCCCCTATATAACCAACCCATTTTGAAATCTGCACCCCTCAAGCTATCAGAAACAGCATTTACAAAGATTGTTAACCCCTTCATAGTAATTGAATCAAAATGGCGGTGAAATTTAGAATGGTCAAATTTTGTCGGGTATATGTTCATTTAGCCCTAAAATGTACACATTTCCAAAAGATAAAAAGAGAAAACTCACCATAAAATTTGTTCTACAATTTCTCCAGAGTGCAGCGACCCACCACATGTGGCCGTTACTTGTGTTATGGGGGCACAGCGAGGCACAGAAGGGAAGGAGCGCCCTGCAGCTGCCAGGATTTTAGTTTTCTCGTTGCCCCCTTTTGAAGGCTTTTCCGTTATTTGGGTCATGTGATGGCATTTTTTTTGCGGGACGAGATGCTTTTTCCAGTGTTACCATTTTGGGGTTGGTATCACCTATTGTTGAAAATTTAGGAACTTTTTTTGAGGTCATGAGTAGAAAAGCATCAATTCTGTACTGGATTTTTTACTTTTTTTTTTTTTTGTGTTCACCGTATAGACTAATAATCCTGTTATCTTTATTCTATGGGTCGATACGATTACGGGGATACCAGACATGAATATTTTTTCTTATGTTTTACTAAATTTGCCAAATAAAACCCTAATGTGGGGAAAAATCTATCATTTTTGCATCGCCGTCTTCCAAGTGGCATAACATTGTTACGTTTTTGGCTACAGAGCTGGTTGATGGCTTGTTTTTTGCGGGACATGTTGTACTTTGCAACAGTATAATTCTGGAGTACATATGTTTTGTTGATCACGTTTTATTGCATTTTTAGTGGGATATAATAGGTAAAAATCATAATTTTTGGCGGTTTTTTTTTTACGGCGTTCATCATATGGGTTCAATAGTTATTTAGTTTTATTCTACGGGTTGTTACGGACGCGGTGATACTATATATGTGGGGTTTGTGTTATGATTTAGCCTTTTTTGAGTGTTATATTTCTCTTTATATGTTTTGGGGCTTGTGGGCATTTTTAGTGATTTATAAAGTAATTTTTTATTGAAAAACATTATTTTTTACATTTTTTTTACATGATCCACCATGGGATATGAACAAGCAATCATCTGATTGCTTGTTCTTGATAATACTCTGTAATACTAATGTATTGCAGGGTATTAGCAGTGCCAGCCTATGCAGATGCATAGGCTGACACTTTGCCTTTAAGATGACGTCACAGACGCCATCTTAAAGGCAATGCCTTCAGGCTTCTCTGGGGTCCCGATCGGACCCCGGAGGAGCCAAAACAGTGATCGGCCCCCCCGAAAACGGTGCGGGGGGGGCCAATCGTTGGGTAAAGAACCCCAGAAGGCATGTTAAATGCCGCGGTCGCGTTGACCGCGGCATTTAACGGGTTAAACACCCGCGATCGGAGCCCACTCCGACCGCGGGTGTTCGCCGGGGATGTCAGCGGTAGATTACCGCTGAAATCCCGCGGCTAACGATGCCGGTTCGGCTGCTGTACAGCGCTGAACCGGCATCGTCTCTGCGCAGTAGCTGTACTGCGCTGAGCGCTATTCGCGGGACTCAGCGCAGTACAGCTACGGCGCAGAGCGGCAAGGGGTTAAAGGGCCAGCACACCGCTAATTGGCGATCGGAAGCTTCTGGCCATAAAACTTGCCTTAGAAGAGCGTACCTATCTTCTGGAAGGAGCTTGTCATCCGGTCTTTATCTATAATGATCTCTTGTATCTCCAGACCGTTCAACGCCTCAATCCACGACAGGCTCATTGGTCCCTTTTCTTCTCCCGCTTCAACTCGCAGATCCATTTCCATCCTGCAGAGAAGAATGTCAAATGTCTCTCATGCCTCCCATGTTATAAGGGACGAACTAGCTCCTTCACATATCATTCCTCCTGAAAGGTTTATTGTTAATGCTCCTGTGGATCTACGGCAAATTTCTCCTGGTAGGACCTATGTCTGACCTATGTCTGCCCGTGGACTCACGTGGCCATGGCCTTTATTACTGATCTTCCACTTTCTTTCTGTAATACTGTCATCTGGATGGTCATAGACTGTTTCTCTAAAATGTCCCACTTTGTTCCTCTGCATGGTTCCTCTATATTCAGCTCCTTGCCAGTATGTTCTTTCTCCATATGTTCTGACTTCATGGACTTCCTCTTCACATTGTTGTGGACTGAGGGATCTAGTGCAATCAACTTTAAGTAAAGATGGACTTTTCCTCTGTCTATCATCTGCAGTCTAACAGGCAAGTGGAGAGAGTCAATCAGACTCTGGGCTGTTATCTACGGCACTTTGTTTCCACTCGACAGGACAACTGGTCCACCCTATTACTGTCCTGTAACCACTAGAGGAAACATAACTCCATGATCAGGAGTGATAGGGCAGAGGATTACTGTCTGGTGACCACTAGAGGCGCCATATCACCATGATCAGGAGTAATAGTGCAGAGTATTACTGTCCTGTAACCACTAGAGGCACCATAACACCATGATCAGGAGTGATAGGGCAGAGTATTACTGTCCTGTAATTACTAGAGGTGCCATAACACCATGATCAGGAGTGATAGGGCAGAGTATTATTGTCCTGTGACCACTAGAGGCACCATAACACCATGATCAGGAGTGATAGGGCAGAGTATTACTGTCCTGTAACCACTAGAAGCGCCATAACACCATGATCAGGAGTAATAGTGCAGAGTATTACTGTCCTGTAACCACTAGAGGCGCCATAACACCATGATCAGGAGTAATAGTGCAGAGTATTACAGTCATGTAAACACTAGAGGCGCCATAACACCAAGATCAGGAGTGAAAGGGCAGAGTATTACTGTCCTGTAACCACTAGAGACGCCATAACACCATGATCAGGAGTGATAGGGCAGAGTATTACTGTCCTGTAACCACTAGAGGCGCCATAACACCAAGATCAGGAGTGATAGGGCAGAGTACAACAGTCTGGTGACCACTAGAGGTGCCATAACACCATGATCAGCAGTGACAGGGCAGAGTATTACAGTCCTGTAACCACTAGAGGCGCCATAACACCATGATCAGGAGTGATAGGGCAGAGTATTACTGTCTGGTGACCACTAGAGGCGCAATAACACCATGATCAGGAGTGATAGGGCAGAGTATTACTGTCCTGTAACCACCAGAGGCGCCATAACACCATGATCAGGAGTGATAATGCAGAGTATTACTGTCCTGTAACCACTAGAGGCGCCATAACACCATGATCAGGAGGGATAAGGCAGAGTATTACTGTCCTGTAACCACTAGAGGCGCCAAAAAACCAAGATCAGGAGGTATAGAGCAGAGTATTAGTGTCCTTTAACCACTAGAGGCGCCATAACACCATGATCAGGAGTGATAGGGCAGAGTATTACAGTCTGATGACCACTAGAGGTGCCATAACACCATGATCACGAGTGATAGGGCAGAGTATTACTGTCCTGTTACCACTAGAGGCACCATAACACCATGATCAGGAGTGATAGGGCAGAGTATTACTGTCTTGTAACCACTAGAGGCGCCATAACACCATGATCAGGAGTGATAGGGCAGAGTATTACTGTCTTGTAACCACTAGAGGCACCATAACACCATGATCAGGAGTGATAGGGCAGAGTATTACTGTCCTGGAACCACTAGAGGCGCCATAACACCATGATCAGGAGTGATAGGGCAGAGTATTACTGTCCTGTAACCACTAGAGGCGCCATAACACCATGATCAGGAGGGATAAGGCAGAGTATTACTGTCCTGTAACCACTAGAGGCGCCAAAAAACCAAGATCAGGAGGTATAGGGCAGAGTATTACTGTCCTTTAACCACTAGAGGCGCCATAACACCATGATCAGGAGTGATAGGGCAGAGTATTACTGTCTTGTAACCACTAGAGGCGCCATAACACCATGATCAGGAGTGATAGGGCAGAGTATTACTGTCCTGTTACCACTAGAGGCACCATAACACCATGATCAGGAGTGATAGGGGAGAGTATTACTGTCTTGTAACCACTAGAGGCGCCATAACACCATGATCAGGAGTGATAGGGCAGAGTATTACTGTCTTGTAACCACTAGAGGCGCCATAACACCATGATCAGGAGTGATAGGGCAGAGTATTACTGTCTGGTGACCACTAGAGGCGCCATAACACCATGATCAGGAGGGATAAGGCAGAGTATTACTGTCCTGTAACCACTAGAGGCGCCAAAAAACCAAGATCAGGAGGTATAGGGCAGAGTATTACTGTCCTTTAACCACTAGAGGCGCCATAACACCATGATCAGGAGTGATAGGGCAGAGTATTACTGTCTTGTAACCACTAGAGGCGCCATAACACCATGATCAGGAGTGATAGGGCAGAGTATTACTGTCCTGTTACCACTAGAGGCACCATAACACCATGATCAGGAGTGATAGGGCAGAGTATTACTGTCCTGTAACCACTAGAGGAGCCATAACACCATGATCAGGAGTGAAAGGGCAGAGTATTACTGTTTGGTGACCACTAGAGGCGCCATAACACCATGATCAGGAGAGAAAGAGCAGAGTATTACTGTCTGGTGACCACTAGAGGCGCCATAACACCATGATCAGGAGTGATAGGGCAGAGTATTACTGTCTGGTGACCACTAGAGGCGCCATAACACCATGATCAGGAGTGATAGGGCAGAGTATTACTGTCCTGTAACCACTAGAGGCGCCATAACACCATGATCAGGAGTGATAGGGCAGAGTATTACTGTCCTGTAACCAATAGAGGCGCCATAACACCATGATCAGGAGAGATAGGGCAGAGTATTACTGTCTGATGACCACTAGAGGCACCATACCACCATCATCAGGAGCAATAGGCCAGAGTATCACTCTCCTTTAACCAAGAGAGGCGCCATAACACCATGATAAGGAGTGATAGGGCAGAGGATTGCTGTCTGGTAACCACTAAAGGCGCCATAACACCATGATCAGGAGTGATAGGGCAGAGTATTACTGTCTGGTGACCACTAGAGGCGCAATAACACCATGATCAGGAGTGATAGGGCAGAGTATTACTGTCCTGTAACCACCAGAGGCGCCATAACACCATGATCAGGAGTGATAATGCAGAGTATTACTGTCCTGTAACCACTAGAGGCGCCATAACACCATGATCAGGAGGGATAAGGCAGAGTATTACTGTCCTGTAACCACTAGAGGCGCCAAAAAACCAAGATCAGGAGGTATAGAGCAGAGTATTAGTGTCCTTTAACCACTAGAGGCGCCATAACACCATGATCAGGAGTGATAGGGCAGAGTATTACAGTCTGATGACCACTAGAGGTGCCATAACACCATGATCACGAGTGATAGGGCAGAGTATTACTGTCCTGTTACCACTAGAGGCACCATAACACCATGATCAGGAGTGATAGGGCAGAGTATTACTGTCTTGTAACCACTAGAGGCGCCATAACACCATGATCAGGAGTGATAGGGCAGAGTATTACTGTCTTGTAACCACTAGAGGCACCATAACACCATGATCAGGAGTGATAGGGCAGAGTATTACTGTCCTGGAACCACTAGAGGCCCCATAACACCATGATCAGGAGTGATAGGGCAGAGTATTACTGTCCTGTAACCACTAGAGGCGCCATAACACCATGATCAGGAGGGATAAGGCAGAGTATTACTGTCCTGTAACCACTAGAGGCGCCAAAAAACCAAGATCAGGAGGTATAGGGCAGAGTATTACTGTCCTTTAACCACTAGAGGCGCCATAACACCATGATCAGGAGTGATAGGGCAGAGTATTACTGTCTTGTAACCACTAGAGGCGCCATAACACCATGATCAGGAGTGATAGGGCAGAGTATTACTGTCCTGTTACCACTAGAGGCACCATAACACCATGATCAGGAGTGATAGGGGAGAGTATTACTGTCTTGTAACCACTAGAGGCGCCATAACACCATGATCAGGAGTGATAGGGCAGAGTATTACTGTCTTGTAACCACTAGAGGCACCATAACACCATGATCAGGAGTGATAGGGCAGAGTATTACTGTCTGGTGACCACTAGAGGCGCCATAACACCATGATCAGGAGGGATAAGGCAGAGTATTACTGTCCTGTAACCACTAGAGGCGCCAAAAAACCAAGATCAGGAGGTATAGGGCAGAGTATTACTGTCCTTTAACCACTAGAGGCGCCATAACACCATGATCAGGAGTGATAGGGCAGAGTATTACTGTCTTGTAACCACTAGAGGCGCCATAACACCATGATCAGGAGTGATAGGGCAGAGTATTACTGTCCTGTTACCACTAGTGGCACCATAACACCATGATCAGGAGTGATAGGGCAGAGTATTACTGTCCTGTAACCACTAGAGGAGCCATAACACCATGATCAGGAGTGAAAGGGCAGAGTTTTACTGTTTGGTGACCACTAGAGGCGCCATAACACCATGATCAGGAGAGAAAGAGCAGAGTATTACTGTCTGGTGACCACTAGAGGCGCCATAACACCATGATCAGGAGTGATAGGGCAGAGTATTACTGTCTGGTGACCACTAGAGGCGCCATAACACCATGATCAGGAGTGATAGGGCAGAGTATTACTGTCCTGTAACCACTAGAGGCGCCATAACACCATGATCAGGAGTGATAGGGCAGAGTATTACTGTCTGGTGACCACTAGAGGCGCAATAACACCATGATCAGGAGTGATAGGGCAGAGTATTACTGTCCTGTAACCACCAGAGGCGCCATAACACCATGATCAGGAGTGATAATGCAGAGTATTACTGTCCTGTAACCACTAGAGGCGCCATAACACCATGATCAGGAGGGATAAGGCAGAGTATTACTGTCCTGTAACCACTAGAGGCGCCAAAAAACCAAGATCAGGAGGTATAGAGCAGAGTATTAGTGTCCTTTAACCACTAGAGGCGCCATAACACCATGATCAGGAGTGATAGGGCAGAGTATTACAGTCTGATGACCACTAGAGGTGCCATAACACCATGATCACGAGTGATAGGGCAGAGTATTACTGTCCTGTTACCACTAGAGGCACCATAACACCATGATCAGGAGTGATAGGGCAGAGTATTACTGTCTTGTAACCACTAGAGGCGCCATAACACCATGATCAGGAGTGATAGGGCAGAGTATTTCTGTCTTGTAACCACTAGAGGCACCATAACACCATGATCAGGAGTGATAGGGCAGAGTATTACTGTCCTGGAACCACTAGAGGCCCCATAACACCATGATCAGGAGTGATAGGGCAGAGTATTACTGTCCTGTAACCACTAGAGGCGCCAAAAAACCAAGATCAGGAGGTATAGGGCAGAGTATTACTGTCCTTTAACCACTAGAGGCGCCATAACACCATGATCAGGAGTGATAGGGCAGAGTATTACTGTCTTGTAACCACTAGAGGCGCCATAACACCATGATCAGGAGTGATAGGGCAGAGTATTACTGTCCTGTTACCACTAGAGGCACCATAACACCATGATCAGGAGTGATAGGGGAGAGTATTACTGTCTTGTAACCACTAGAGGCGCCATAACACCATGATCAGGAGTGATAGGGCAGAGTATTACTGTCTTGTAACCACTAGAGGCACCATAACACCATGATCAGGAGTGATAGGGCAGAGTATTACTGTCTGGTGACCACTAGAGGCGCCATAACACCATGATCAGGAGGGATAAGGCAGAGTATTACTGTCCTGTAACCACTAGAGGCGCCAAAAAACCAAGATCAGGAGGTATAGGGCAGAGTATTACTGTCCTTTAACCACTAGAGGCGCCATAACACCATGATCAGGAGTGATAGGGCAGAGTATTACTGTCTTGTAACCACTAGAGGCGCCATAACACCATGATCAGGAGTGATAGGGCAGAGTATTACTGTCCTGTTACCACTAGAGGCACCATAACACCATGATCAGGAGTGATAGGGCAGAGTATTACTGTCCTGTAACCACTAGAGGCGCCATAACACCATGATCAGGAGTGAAAGGGCAGAGTATTACTGTTTGGTGACCACTAGAGGCGCCATAACACCATGATCAGGAGAGAAAGAGCAGAGTATTACTGTCTGGTGACCACTAGAGGCGCCATAACACCATGATCAGGAGTGATAGGGCAGAGTATTACTGTCTGGTGACCACTAGAGGCGCCATAACACCATGATCAGGAGTGATAGGGCAGAGTATTACTGTCTGGTGACCACTAGAGGCGCCATAACACCATGATCAGGAGTGATAGGGCAGAGTATTACTGTCCTGTAACCACTAGAGGCGCCATAACACCATGATCAGGAGAGATAGGGCAGAGTATTACTGTCCTGTAACCAATAGAGGCGCCATAACACCATGATCAGGAGAGATAGGGCAGAGTATTACTGTCTGATGACCACTAGAGGCACCATACCACCATCATCAGGAGCAATAGGCCAGAGTATCACTCTCCTTTAACCAAGAGAGGCGCCATAACACCATGATAAGGAGTGATAGGGCAGAGGATTGCTGTCTGGTAACCACTAGAGGCGCCATAACACCATGATCAGGAGTGATAGGGCAGAGTATTACTGTCCTGTAACCACTGGAGGCACCATAACACCATGATCAGGAATGATAGGGCAGAGTATTAAAGTCTGGTGACCACTTGAGGCAGCATAACACCATGATCAGGAGTGATTGGACAGAGAATTACTGTCCTGTAACCACTAGAGGCGCCATAACACTATGATCAGGAGTGATAGGGCGGAATATTAATGTCCTATAACCACTAGAGGCGCCATAAAACCATTATCAGGAGTGAAAGGGCAGAGTATTACTGTCCTGTATTCACTTGAGGCACCATAACACCATGATCAGGAGTGATAGGGCGGAGTATTCCTGTCTGTAACCACCAGAGGCACCATAACACCATCATCAGGAGTGATAGAGCAGAGTATTACTGTCCTGTAACCACTAGAGGTGCCATAACACCATGATCAGGAGTGATAGGGCAGAGTATTACTGTCCTGTAACCACTAGAGGCACCATAACACCATGATCAGGAGTGATAGGGCAGAGTATTACTGTCCTGTAACCACTAGAGGCACCATAACACCATGATCAGGAGTGATAGGGCAGAGTATTACTGTCCTGTAACCACTAGAGGTGCCATAACACCATGATCACGAGTGATAGGGCAGAGTATTACTGTCCTGTATCTACTAGAGGCGCCATAACACCATGATCAGGAGTGTTAGGGCAGAGTATCACTGTCCTGTAACCACTAGAGGCGCCATAACACCAAGATTTGGAGTGAAAGGGCAGAGTATTACTGTCCTGTATCCATTAAAGGCACCATAACACCATGATCAGGAGTGATAGGTCAGAGTATTATTGTCCTGTTACCTCTAGAGGCACCAAAACAACATGATCAGAAGTGATAGGGCAGAGTATTTCTGTCCTGTAACCACCAGAGGCGCCATAACATCAAGATCAGGAGTGATAGGGCAGAGTATTACTGTCCTGTAACCACTAGAGGCGCCATAACACCAAGTTTAGGAGTGATAGGGCTGAGTATTACTGTCCTGTAACCAATAGTGGCGCCATAACACCATGATCAGGAGTGATAGGGCTAATTATTACTGTCCTGTAACCAATAGTGGCGCCATAACACCAAGATCAGGAGTGATAATGCAGAGTATTTCTATCAGGAGTGAAAGGGCAGAGTATTACTGTCCTGTTACCACTAGAGGTGCCATAACACCATGATCAGGAGTGATAGGGCAGAGTATTACTGTCCTGTATCCACTTGAGGTGCCATAACACCATGATCAGAAGTGATAGGGCAGAGTATTACTGTCCTGTAACCACTAGAGGCGCCATAACACCATGATCAAGATTGATAGGGCAGAGTATTACTGTCCTGTGACCACTAGAGGCGCCATAACACCATGATCAGGAGTGATAGGGCAGAGTATTACTGTCTGGTGACCATTTGAGGTACCATAACACCATGATCAGGAGTGATAGGACAGAGTATTACTGTCCTGTAACCACTAGAGGTGCCATAACACCATGATCAGGAGTGATAGGGCAGAGTGTTACTGTCTGGTGACCACTAGAGGCGCCGTAAAACCATGATCAGGAGTGATAGGGCAGAGTATTACTGTCCTGTTACCACTAGAGGCACCAAAACACCATGATCAGAAGTGATAGGGCAGAGTATTACTGTCCTGTATCCACTTGAGGCGCCATAGCATCATGATCAGGAGTGATAGGGCAGAGTATTACTGTCTATTGACCACTAGAGGCGCCATAACACCATGATCAGGAGTGATAGGACAGAGTATTTCTGTTTGGTGACCACTAGATGCTCCATAACACCATGATCAGGAGTGATAGGGCAAATTCTTACTGTCCTGTAACCATTAGAGGCACCATAACACCATGATCAGGAGTGATAAAGCAGAGTATTACTGTCCTTTAACCACTAGAGGCACCTTAAAACCATTATCAGAAGTGATAGGGCAGAGTATTACTGTCCTGTAACCACTAGAGGCACCATAACACCATGATCAGGAGTGATAGGGCAGAGTATTACTGTCCTGTAACCACTAGAGGTGCCATAACACCATGATCAGGAGTGATAAGGCAGAATATTAATGTCTGCTGACCACTAGAGGCGCCATAAAACCATTATCAGGAGTGATAGGGCAGAATATTACTGTCTGGTGACCATTAGAGGCACCATAACACCATGATCAGGAGTGATAGGGCAGAGTTATACTATCTGGTGACCATTAGAGGCGCCATAACACCATGATCAGAAGTGATAGGGCAGAGTATTACTCCCCTGTAACCACTAGAGGCGCCATAACACCATGATCAGGAGTGATAGGGCAGAGTATTACTGCCTGGTGACCACTAGAGGCGCCATAACACCATGAACAGGAGTGATAGGGCAGAGTATTACTGTCCTGTAACCACTAGAGGCACCATAACACCATGATCAGGAGTAATAGAGCAGAGTATTACTGTCCTGTAACCACTAGAGGCGCCATAACACCATGATCAGGAGTGATAGAGCAGAGTATTACTGTCTATTGACCACTAGAGGCGCCATAACACCATGATCAGGAGTGATAGGGCAGAGTATTTCTGTCTGGTGACCACTAGAGGCGCCATAACACCATGATCAGGAGTGATAGGGCAAATTCTTACTGTCCTGTAACCATTAGAGGCACCATAACACCATGATCAGGAGTGATAGGGCAGAGTATTACTGTCCTGTTACCACTAGAGGCACCTTAACACCATGATCAGAAGTGATAGGGCAGATTATTAAAGTCTGGTGACTAGAGATGAGCGAACATACTCGTCCGAGCTTGATGCTCGTTCGAGCATTAGCGTACTCGAAACTGCTCGTTGCTCGGACGAATACTTCGCCCGCTCGAGAAAATGGCATCTCCCGCCGTTTTGCTTTTTGGCGGCCAGAAACAGAGCCAATCACAAGCCAGGAGACTCTGCACTCCACCCAGCATGACGTGGTACCCTTACTCGTCGATAGCAGTGGTTGGCTGGCCAGATCAGGTGACCCTGGAATAGACTAGCCCCTGCCTGCGCTGCTCGGATCATTCTGTGTCTGGATGCCGCTAGGGAGAGAGCTGCTGCTGGTCAGGGAAAGCGTTAGGCTGTTCTATTAGCTTACTGTTAGGCAGGAGTGAGTCTCCAAGAACCCAACAGCCCTTCTTAGGGCTACAATAACGTTATACTTTTTTTTTTTTTTATTTGCAGCTAGTACCATATTGTGAGGAATTTGCAGGGGGACTTGCTACCGTTGTGTTTAGCTCTTAGTGACACACATATCCACCTCAAACACCAAAGTGGGACAATTTATTAGGGGTTTGATTGAAATTAGGCACAGTCTGCCATTTACTTTTTATTTTACGTTTATTTTTTCATAACTCAGCGTCATCTCATCTGGCATAGCAGTGTGCTTTCATACTTGGCTAGAAAATAGCCATAGGAGAATCCAAACGGCTTACTTACGCCTACAATAGCGTTATATATTTTATTTCTGGTTGATCTGCTGGTGGCTGTCCTTGCTGTAGTGCATCTACTACCATATTGTGAGGAATTTGCAGTGAGACTTGCGACCGCTGTGTTTAGCGCTTAGTGACGCACATATCCATCGCAAAGACCGAAGTGGGACAATTTATTAGGGGTTTGATTGAAATTAGGCACAGTCTGCCATTTACTTTTTATTTTACGTTTATTTTTTCATAACTCAGCCTCATCTCATCTGGCATAGCAGTGTGCTTTCATAGTTGGCTAGAAAATAGCCATAGCCAAAAACACAAAAAAAAAAAAAAAAAAAAACACAAAAAAAAAGTTATAAAAAAGTTATAACTTTTATTTTCAAAATGTTTAACCCGAGGGCTAGGGGTAGAGGACGAGGGCGGGGACGTGGGCGTCCAACTACTGCAGGGGTCAGAGGCCGTGGTCCTGGGCGGGGTGAGACACCACCTGCTGATGAGGGAGCAGGGGAACGCCGCAGAGCTACACTCCCTAGGTTCATGTCTGAAGTTACTGGGACACGTGGTAGAGCACTGTTGAGGCCAGAACAGTGCGAACAGGTGATGTCGTGGATTGCCGACAATGCTTCGAGCAATTTGTCCACCAGTCAGTCTTCCACGCAGTCCTCCCATGTCACCGAAATCGGCACTCCTCCAGCTAGTGCACCTCAGCCTCCTCCCCCCCAGTCTGCCCCCTCCCAGAAAAATTTGGCATTTGAACCGCCATACTCTGAGGAACTGTTTTCTGGACCCTTCCCACAGTCACAAACCACTTGTCCGGTTGCTGCTGAGCAATTTTCCGATGCCCAGGTTTTCCACCAGTCGCAGTCTGTGGGTGATGATGACCTTCTTGACGTAGTGGAAGAAGTGTGTAAAGAGGTGTCGGATGATGAGGAGACACGGTTGTCAGACAGTGGTGAAGTTGTTGTCAGGGCAGGAAGTCCGAGGGGGGAGCAGACTGAGGGATCGGAGGATGATGAGGTGACAGACCCAAGCTGGGTTGAGAGGCCGGGTGAACACAGTGCTTCTGAGACGGAGGAGAGTCCTCGACCAGAACAGGTTGGAAGAGGCAATGGTGGGGCCAGACAGAGACGCAGGGCCAGAGCTGGTGCATCAGCGCCAAATGTGTCACGTAGTGAAGCTCCCGTGGCGAGGGCTCCCGCGGCGAGGGCTAGATTTTCAGAAGTCTGGAGGTTCTTTAAGGAAACACCGAATGACCGACGGACTGTGGTGTGCAACATTTGCCAAACCAGGATCAGCAGGGGTTCCACCACTACTAGCTTAACTACCACCAGTATGCGCAGGCATATGAATGCTAAACACCCCACTCAGTGGCACCAAGCCCGTTCACCTCCGGCCATGCACACCACTGCTCCTTCCCCTGTGTCAGCTGATAGTCAGCCCCCTGCCCAGGACCCTGGCCCAAAAACCCCATCGTCGCCTCCACGATCCTCCACAGCATCCACCAGCGTTCAGCTCTCCATACCCCAGACGCTGGAGCGGAAAAGGAAATATAGTGCAACCCACCCGCACGCCCAAGCCCTCAATGTCCACATCTCCAGATAGCTTAGCCTGGAGATGCTGCCCTATAGGCTGGTAGAGACCGAGGCCTTTCGCAACCTCATGGCGGCGGCCGCCCCTTGGTATTCGGTCCCCAGCCGCCACTACTTTTCCCGATGTGCCGTCCCAGCCCTGCACCAGCACGTGTCAGACAACATCATCCGTGCCCTGACCAACGCCGTTTCTGACAAGGTCCACCTGACCACGGACACGTGGACGAGTGCTGCCGGGCAGGGCCACTATATATCGCTGACGGCACATTGGGTTAACTTGGTGGAGGCTGGGACCGAGTCTGACCCTGCGGCTGGTCATATACTGCCGACGCCGAGGATTGCGGGGCCTACCTCGGTCCAGGTCTTTCAGGCCTACTATGCCTCCTCCTCCTCCCACCCCTCCTCCACCTCCTCCTCCGAACTACCATCCGTGGGCATGGCGCCATCAGTCGCTAGCTCTAGGCACAGCAGCAGTGCCGTCGCTAAGCGACAGCAGGCGGTGCTCAAACTGCTGAGCCTAGGCGATAAAAGGCACACCGCCCAAGCAACTCGGCAGACTGACACATGTGCCATGCCTGGCCCATGTGTTAAATCTGATAGTTCAGCGTTTCCTCAAGACATACCCCAATCGGTCTGATTTGCTCACGAAGGTGCGCCGCATCTGTGCGCATTTCAGGAAGTCTAGCACAGATGCTGCCACTCTCAGGGCAGCGCAGCGCCGCCTCCAACTGCCCGCTCACCGACTGTTGTGCGACGTGCCCACGAGGTGGAATTCAACATTAACCATGTTATCCAGAGTTTACCAGCAGCGCAGAGCGATTGTAGACTGCCAGATGTCAACTTCCACCAGAACTGGTAGTCAGGTCAGTCAGCTTCCTCAAGTCTACAATGAGGAGTGGACATGGATGTCTGATATCTGTCAGGTGCTGAGTAACTTCGAGGAGTCAACACAGATGGTCAGTGGCGATGCCGCCATCATCAGCCTCACCATCCCGCTGCTTGGCCTGTTGAAAAACTCTCGATCAGCATGAAGTCGGAAGCTTTGCGCTCGTCACAAGAGACGGGGGAAGAAGATTCCCTTGTTGATAGCCAAAGCACCCTCAGGTCTGTTTCTCAGCGCATATCGGAGGAGGTGGAGGAGGATGAGGAGGAAGAGGAGGAGAATGTTGGCGAGACACAAGAGGGGACCATTGTTCAGTCCTTCACTGTTCAGCGTGTATGGGCAGAAGAAGAGGAGTTGGAGGAGTTGGAGGAGGAGGAAATGGACAGTCAGGCCAGTGAGGGGAGTGAATTCTTGCGCGTTGGGACTCTGGCGCATACGGTAGATTTCATGCTAGGCTGCCTATCCCGTGACCCTCGCGTTCAAAGAATTTATTCCAGCACCGATTACTGGGTATTCACTCTCCTGGACCCACGGTACAAGCAAAATCTTTCCACTCTCATCCCTGGAGAGGAAAGGATTGTGAGAATGCATGAATACCAGCAGGCCCTGGTGCACAAGCTGAAACAGTATTTCCCTTCTGACAGCGCTAGCGGCAGAGTGCGTAGTTCTGCGGGACAAGTAGCGAGGGAGAGTAGGCGAGCAGGCAGCTTGTCCAGCACTGGCAAGGGTACGCTTTACAAGGCTTTTGCCAGCTTTATGTCACCCCAGCAAGACACTGTCACCTGTCCCCAGTCTCGGCAGAGTAGGGCTGATCTTTACAGAAAGATGGTGAGGGAGTACGTAGCTGACCATACCATCGTCCTAAATGATCACACAGCTCCCTACAACTACTGGGTTTCAAAGCTGGACATGTGGCACGAACTGGCGCTGTACGCCTTGGAGGTTCTTGCCTGCCCTGCCGCTAGCGTGTTGTCAGAGCAGGTTTTCAGTGCAGCTGGTGGCATCATCACCGATAAGCGTACACGCCTGTTGACTAACAGCGCTGACAGGCTGACGCTTATTAAGATGAATAAAGCCTGGATTTCTCAGGATTTCCATTTTCCACCAGGTGAAGGAAGCTCAACCTGAATAATTTATGCACTCCTCCTCCTCATTTTCCTCCTTCTCCTCCTCTTTGTACACTAAAGCAGAGGAAACTGGCTATTTTTTGACAGGGCCCACTGGCTCTAGCTATAGTACTCTATTCATTAAATTTTTCTGGAGGGCCACCTACCCGGTCCTCTGTTTTAAACAATTTTTGGGAGTGCCACATACAGGCACTCAATCTATTAAATTTTTCTGGAGGGCCACCTACCTGCTCCTCTGGTTTGAAAACTTTTTTGGACTGCCACATACAGGCACTCAATCTATTTCATTTTTCTGGAGGGCCACCTACCTGCTCCTCTGGTTTGAAAACTTTTTTGGACTGCCACATACAGGCACTATCCAAATTAAATTGTCTCCATAGCAGCCTCCACACGTTGTCTCCATTGCTACCTCCAAAAGTCGTCCATATAGCTGTCTCCATACATCGTCCCCTTATCAAACGAGGTGTGTCAGGCAGAAATTTGGGTTGTTTTCATGGATTTCACATCAAAGTTGTTAACTTTGTCGCCACCCTGCTGTGTTATCCACAAAATATACTGGCAAGCTTTTATGAATAACCAATATTATTTCAGCGCTTCTTGCGCATCTGTTTACATTCCCCTCGCCCGCCATATCCCAAACTTATAAGAACGCTACTACACTTAACTTGGTGGAGGCTGGGACCGAGTCTGACCCTGGGGCTGGTCATATACTGCCGACGCCGAGTATTGCGGGGCCTACCTCGGTCCAGGTCTCAAAGGCCTACTATACCTCCTCCTCCTCCCACCCCTCCTCCACCTCCTCCTCCTCCGAATTACCATCCGTGGGCATGGCGCCATCAGTCGCTAGCTCTAGGCACAGCAGCAGTGCCATCGCTAAGCGACAGCAGGCGGTGCTCAAACTGCTGAGCCTAGGCGATAAAAGGCACACCGCCCAAGAGCTATTACAGGGCATTCCACATCAAACTTGTTAACTTTGTCGCCACCCTGCTGTGTAATCCACAAAATATACTGCCAAACTTTTACCATTTACCGATATTATTTCAGCGCTTCTTGCGCATCTGTTTACATTCCCCTCACCCGCCATATCCCAAACTTATAAAAACGCTACTACACTTGATCTTATACAAAAGGTTCTTAGAAGTGCTGTTTGGGGAGTAGCCTAGAGACAGGGGCTTGGATTGGCGAAAGCTCGCCTGGCAGCGGAGCGCCAGCTCCATGCCAAGATCCAACTAACATAGTTTTAACTGCAGCACCTTTAATCTACTACCTCCATACATGGTCCCCTTATCAAACGAGCTGTGTCAGGCAGAATTTTCAGGTGTTTCACCACATACATAGTGGAACTCGGCGCGTCTGTCGCCGCCATGCTGGAGACCTGCAGTTGCAATCATAGAAGCGCAATATGGATGCCCCATACTGTCGCTCTTAATAATGGAAGTCCTCTCCATGGCTGCCTCCAAATGTCGTCCCCTTATCAAACGAGCTGTATCAGGCTCATTTTTCGGGTGTTTCACCAGATACGTTATGGAACTTGGTCACTATGTCGCCACCATGCTGTGTTATCGACTAAATATACCGTCAACCTTTTGTTCACAGAGGAAATTATTTCAGCGCTTCTTGCTCACCTCCTTTGGTTCCTCTCTGCCACCCATTGGTTTGAAGCCTGAGTCCATTTAGGGTATGTCGCCATGCCACTCTCTAGCCTGCCGCTGCTGCCGCTGCCTCTGCATGCCGTCCCCTATAGTGTCAGGGTCAATTATTGGATGTTTTAGATGCTATCTAGCTTCATTCTGTCACTCTGTCATGGCCATGCTGTTGCCCATAATTTTGGCATAATGGTGCGATTGAGCAGCCTCAGAGGCATCCATGCATGCTGCCCCTGCTGTTTCCTGTCCATTTCCGTGGTGTTTTCATCCTTTTCTGAGGTTTCCAGGTGTTTGGCCAAGCTTCCCTGTGCAGAGCCTTGGTCCCCTTGAAAAATGCTCGAGTCTCCCATTGACTTCAATGGGGCTCGTTATTCGAGACGAGCACTCGAGCATCAGGAAAAGTTCGTCTCGAATAACGAGTACCCGAGCATTTTAGTGCTCGCAGGGGAAATACTCGTCCGAGCAACGAGCCGTTTCGAGTACCTTAATACTCGAACGAGCATCAAGCTCGGACGAGTATACTCGCTCATCTCTACTGCTGACCACTAGAGGCGCCATAAAACCATTATCAGAAGTGATAGTGCAGAGTATTACTGTCTGGTGACCATTAGAGGCGCCATAACACCATGATCAGGAGTGATAGGGCAGAGTTATACTGTCTGGTGACCATTAGAGGCGCCATAACACCATGATCAGGAGTGATAGGGCAGAGTATTACTGTCTGGTGACCACTAGAGGTGCCATAACACCATGATCAGGAGTGATAGGGCAAAGTATTACTGCCTGGTGACCACTAGAGGCGCCATAACACCATGATCAGGAGTGATAGTGCAGAGTATTACAGTCATGTAAACACTAGAGGCGCCATAACACCAAGATCAGGAGTGATAGGGCAGAGTATTACTGTCCTGTAACCACTAGAGGCACCATAACACCATGATCAGGAGTGATAGGGCAGAGTATTACTGTCCTGTAACCACTAGAGGTACCATAACATCATGATCAGGAGTGATAGGGCAGAGTATTACTGCCTGGTGACCACTAGAGGCGCCATAACACCATGATCAGGAGTGATAGTGCAGAGTATTACAGTCATGTAAACACTAGAGGCGCCATGACACCATGATCACGAGTGA
Organism: Engystomops pustulosus; assembly: GCF_040894005.1. Classification (NCBI taxonomy): domain Eukaryota; kingdom Metazoa; phylum Chordata; class Amphibia; order Anura; family Leptodactylidae; genus Engystomops; species Engystomops pustulosus. The sequence goes on along the minus strand of NC_092411.1, from coordinate 295,656,597 downwards.
TAGGGCAGAGTATCACTGTCCTGTAATCACTAGAGGCGCCATAACACCAAGATTTGGAGTGATAGGGCAGAGTATTACTGCCCTGTAACCATTATAGGCACAATAACACCATGATCAGGAGTGATAGGGCAGAGTGTTATTGTCCTGTTACCTCTAGAGGCGCCATAACACCATGATCAGAAGTGATAGGGCAGAGTATTACTGTCTGGTAACCAATAGTGGCGCCATAACACCAAGATCAGGAGTGATAGGGCAGAGTATTACTGTCCTGTTACCACTAGAGGTGCCATAACACCATGATCAGGAGTGATAGGGTAGAGTATTACTGTCCTGTAACCTCTAGAGGCGCCATAACACCATGATCAGGAGTGATAGGGCAGAGTATTACTGTCTTATGACCACTAGAGGCGCCATAACACCATGATCAGGAGTGATAGGGCAGAGTATTACTGTCCTGTAACCAATAGAGGTGCCATAACACCAAGATCAGGAGTGATAGGGCAGAGTATTACTGTCCTGTAACCACTAGAGGCACCATGACACCATGATCAGGAGTGATAGGGCAGAGTAATACTGTCCTGTAACCACTAGAGGCACCATAACACCATGATCAGGAGTGATAGGGCAGAGTAATACTGTCTGGTGACCACTAGAGGCGTCATAACACCATGATCAGGAGTGATAGGGCAGAGTATTACTGTCCTGTATCTACTAGAGGTGCCATAACACCATGATCAGGAGTGATAGGGCAGTGTATTACTGTCCTGTAACCACTAGTGGCGCCATAACACCAAGATTTGGAGTGAAAGGGTAGTGTATTACTGTCCTGTAACCACTAGAGGCGGCATAAAACCATGATCAGGAGTGATAGGGCAGAATATTACTGTCCTGTATCCATTAAACGCACTATAACACCATGATCAGGAGTGATAGGGCAGAGTATTACTGTCCTGTATCCACTAGAGGCGCCATAACACCATGATCAGGAGTGAAAGGGCAGAGTATTACTGTCCTGTGACCACTAGAGGCACCATAATACCATGATCAGGAGTGATAAGTCAGAATATAATTGTCTGCTGACCACTAGAGGCGCCGTAAAACCATGATCAGGAGTGATAGGGCATAATATTACTGTCCTGTTACCACTAGAGGCACCAATACACCATGATCAGAAGTGATAGGGCATATTAATACCGTCCTTTAACCACTAGAGGCGCCATAACACCATGATCAGAAGTGATAGGGCAGATTATTACTGTCCTTTAACCACTAGAGGCGCCATAACACCATGATCAGGAGTGATAGGGCAGAGTATAACTGTCTGGTGACCACTAGAGGCGCCATAACACCATGATCAGGAGTGATAGGGCAGAGTATTACTGTCCTGTAACCACTAGAGGCGCCATAACACCATGACCAGGAGTAATAGGGCAGAGTATTACTGTCCTGTAACCAATAGTGGCGCCATAACACCATGATCAGGAGTGATAGGGCAGAGTATTACTGTCCTGTAACCACTAGAGGCACCATAACACCATGATCAGGAGTGATAGGGCAGAGTATTACTGTCCTGTAACCACTAGAGGTGCCATAACACCATGATCATGAGTGATAGGCCAGAGTATTACTCTCCTGTAACCAATAGTGGCGCCATAACACCATGATCAGGAGTGATAGGGCAGAGTATTACTGTCCTGTAACCACTAGAGGCACCATAACACCATGATCAGGAGTGATAGGGCAGAGTATTACTGTCTTGTATCAACTTGAGGCGCCATAGCACCATGATCAGGAGTGATAGGGCAGAGTATTACTGTCTATTGACCACTAGAGGCACCATAACACCATGATCAGGAGTGATAGGACAGAGTATTTCTGTCTGGTGACCACTAGAGGCACCATAACACCATGATCAGGAGTGATAGGGCAAATTCTTACTGTCCTGTAACCATTAGAGGCGCCATATAACAATGATGAGGAGTAATAGAGCAGAGTATTACTGTCCTGTAACCACTAGAGGCACCTTAACACCATTATCAGAAGTGATAGGGCAGAGTATTACTGTCTGGTGACCACTAGAGGCGCCATAACACCATGACCAGGAGTGATATTGCAGAGTATTAAAGTCTGGTGACCACTTCAGGCACCATAACACCATGATCAGGAGTGATAAGGCAGAATATTAATGTCTGCTGACCAGTAGAGGCGCCATAAAACCATTATCAGGAGCGATAGGGCAGGGTATTACTGTGTGGTGACATCTAGAGGCGTCATAACACCATGATCAGGAGTGATAGGGCAGAGTATTACTGCCCTGTATCCACTAGAGGCGCCATAACACCATGATCAGGAGAGATAGGGCAGAGTATTACTGTCTGGTGACCACTAGAGGCGCCATAACACCATGATCAGAATTGATAGGGCAGAGTATTACTGCCTGGTGACCACTAGAGGCGCCATAACACCATGGTCAGGAGTGATAGTGCAGAGTATTACAGTCATGTAAACACTAGAGGTGCCATAACACCATGATCAGGAGTGATAGGGCAGAGTATTACTGTCCTGTAACCACTAGAGGCGCCATAACACCATGATAAGGAGTGATAGGGCAGAGTATTACTGTCCTGTAACCACTAGAGGCTCCATAACACCATGATCAGGAGTGATAGGGCAGAGTATTACTGTCCTGTAACCACTAGAGGCGCCATAACACCATGATCAGGAGTGATAGGGCAGAGTATTACTGTCCTGTAACCACTAGAGGAGCCATAACACCATGATCAGGAGTGATAGGGCAGAGTATTACTGTCTGGTGACCACTAGAGGCGCCATAACACCATGATCAGGAGTAATAGTGCAGAGTATTACTGTCCTGTAACCACTAGAGGCGCCATTACACTATAATCAGGAGTGATAGGGCAGAGTATTACTGTCTGGTGACCACTAGAGGCGCCATAACACCAAGATCAGGAGTGATAGGGCAGAGTATTACTGTCCTGTAACCACTAGAGGCGCCATAACACCATGATCAGGAGTGATAGGGCAGAGTATTACTGTCCTGTAACCACTAGAGGAGCCATAACACCATGATCAGGAGTGATAGGGCAGAGTATTACTGTCTGGTGACCACTAGAGGCGCCATAACACCATGATCAGGAGTAATAGGGCAGAGTATTACTGTCCTGTAACCACTAGAGGCGCCATTACACTATAATCAGGAGTGATAGGGCAGAGTATTACTGTCTGGTGACCACTAGAGGCGCCATAACACCAAGATCAGGAGTGATAGGGCAGAGTATTACTGTCCTTTAACCACTAGAGGCACCATAACACCATGATCAGGAGTGATAGGGCAGAGTATTACTGTCCTGTAACCACTAGAGGCACCATTACACCATGATCAGGAGTGATAGGGCAGAGTATTACAGTCTGATGACCACTAGAGGTGCCATAACACCATGATCACGAGTGATAGGGCAGAGTATTACTGTCTAATGTCCACTAGAGGCGCCATAACACCATGATCAGGAGTGATAGGGCAGAGTATTACTGTCCTGTAACCACTAGAGGCGCCATAACACCATGACCAGGAGTAATAGGGCAGAGTATTACTGTCCTGTAACCAATAGTGGCGCCATAACACCATGATCAGGAGTGATAGGGCAGAGTATTACTGTCCTGTAACCACTAGAGGCACCATAACACCATGATCAGGAGTGATAGGGCAGAGTATTACTGTCCTGTAACCACTAGAGGTGCCATAACACCATGATCATGAGTGATAGGCCAGAGTATTACTCTCCTGTAACCAATAGTGGCGCCATAACACCATGATCAGGAGTGATAGGGCAGAGTATTACTGTCCTGTAACCACTAGAGGCACCATAACACCATGATCAGGAGTGATAGGGCAGAGTATTACTGTCTTGTATCAACTTGAGGCGCCATAGCACCATGATCAGGAGTGATAGGGCAGAGTATTACTGTCTATTGACCACTAGAGGCACCATAACACCATGATCAGGAGTGATAGGACAGAGTATTTCTGTCTGGTGACCACTAGAGGCACCATAACACCATGATCAGGAGTGATAGGGCAAATTCTTACTGTCCTGTAACCATTAGAGGCGCCATATAACAATGATGAGGAGTAATAGAGCAGAGTATTACTGTCCTGTAACCACTAGAGGCACCTTAACACCATTATCAGAAGTGATAGGGCAGAGTATTACTGTCTGGTGACCACTAGAGGCGCCATAACACCATGACCAGGAGTGATATTGCAGAGTATTAAAGTCTGGTGACCACTTCAGGCACCATAACACCATGATCAGGAGTGATAAGGCAGAATATTAATGTCTGCTGACCAGTAGAGGCGCCATAAAACCATTATCAGGAGCGATAGGGCAGGGTATTACTGTGTGGTGACATCTAGAGGCGTCATAACACCATGATCAGGAGTGATAGGGCAGAGTATTACTGCCCTGTATCCACTAGAGGCGCCATAACACCATGATCAGGAGAGATAGGGCAGAGTATTACTGTCTGGTGACCACTAGAGGCGCCATAACACCATGATCAGAATTGATAGGGCAGAGTATTACTGCCTGGTGACCACTAGAGGCGCCATAACACCATGGTCAGGAGTGATAGTGCAGAGTATTACAGTCATGTAAACACTAGAGGTGCCATAACACCATGATCAGGAGTGATAGGGCAGAGTATTACTGTCCTGTAACCACTAGAGGCGCCATAACACCATGATAAGGAGTGATAGGGCAGAGTATTACTGTCCTGTAACCACTAGAGGCTCCATAACACCATGATCAGGAGTGATAGGGCAGAGTATTACTGTCCTGTAACCACTAGAGGCGCCATAACACCATGATCAGGAGTGATAGGGCAGAGTATTACTGTCCTGTAACCACTAGAGGAGCCATAACACCATGATCAGGAGTGATAGGGCAGAGTATTACTGTCTGGTGACCACTAGAGGCGCCATAACACCATGATCAGGAGTAATAGTGCAGAGTATTACTGTCCTGTAACCACTAGAGGCGCCATTACACTATAATCAGGAGTGATAGGGCAGAGTATTACTGTCTGGTGACCACTAGAGGCGCCATAACACCAAGATCAGGAGTGATAGGGCAGAGTATTACTGTCCTGTAACCACTAGAGGCGCCATAACACCATGATCAGGACTGATAGGGCAGAGTATTACTGTCCTGTAACCACTAGAGGAGCCATAACACCATGATCAGGAGTGATAGGGCAGAGTATTACTGTCTGGTGACCACTAGAGGCGCCATAACACCATGATCAGGAGTAATAGGGCAGAGTATTACTGTCCTGTAACCACTAGAGGCGCCATTACACTATAATCAGGAGTGATAGGGCAGAGTATTACTGTCTGGTGACCACTAGAGGCGCCATAACACCAAGATCAGGAGTGATAGGGCAGAGTATTACTGTCCTTTAACCACTAGAGGCACCATAACACCATGATCAGGAGTGATAGGGCAGAGTATTACTGTCCTGTAACCACTAGAGGCACCATTACACCATGATCAGGAGTGATAGGGCAGAGTATTACAGTCTGATGACCACTAGAGGTGCCATAACACCATGATCACGAGTGATAGGGCAGAGTATTACTGTCTAATGTCCACTAGAGGCGCCATAACACCATGATCAGGGCTATGGGGCACATTTTCTTACCCGTCCCGTTGACGCTGCCAACCTGGAATGTCCGACGAGGATTCGCTGCTGCCGCCCAATTTCCTGCATGTGTCGCTTCCCCCACTGAAATCTGCCGGAGTTCACTTTTTTTCCCTGTGCAAGTGAGTGCTGATCTTGTGACACAATTTGTTTTCTAAATTCCGCGGTTTGTCCGAATCAGTTGGGTTGTCCGCCGTCCATGGCCTCTATTTGTGTTACGTGCAAGCCGGCGCCAATTCGTGCGCTTAAATCCTGGGGCAATTCAGGGAAAATCGGAAAAAAATCGTGAAACCCGAAAGAATTGTGTCCAGCCCCCCCCCATGTTTGGAGACCAAACACGGATCCTCTACGTTTTCACTAGGAGTTCTGTTTATCTCCCCACCACATATTGGTCCACATCTATCAGTAGTCGTGTAGTCCCTCCTTTGCAGGGTGTGGTAGATTACTGAATACTGGGGCACGTCTTTGTTCATCTGGCGCCCCCTACATTGTTCGGGGAGTGTGCACAAACTTGATTTTGTTGCACCTGTAACATAGAGCGTGCACCTGTAACATAGAGCATGCAACACAATTCTGTGGAGTCGCAGTAATAAATGCACGATCCAACTCTGCTCCGGACGCTCCTTTGTGTTCTGAGTTTTGTGGCGAGGAGGACACCGAGCAGTCACTACATGATAAGGGGGGAGACGCTTTATAAATAATAGTGAAAACAGTTTCCATGATTATTTCAGGACAAAATCAGGCAGAAATCTGGCACAAACATTTAATAAATGTGGCGCATAGATTTCCAGGAGCGCGTTCATCCCGTTCATCCCACAGAAATATTACTGGTACACAAGTAGGACATAGCTCCACAACTTCATAGCTCCTTATGGAATGATGGCCTCCATCTGTCTGGTGAGGACTGCTTGAAGTAGGACTGTATTTCCCAGGAAACCCTGGTTCCAGACCACCTGCCAAATGTCATATCCCAGCAGCCCCAGACCTGATATAATATTATATTCCCACATCCTCCACATATTTTAGCGCTAAATATCGTACTGATGCACAATTAGTGCTCATTAGCTTATATCTGATGAAGAGTAACATCTAAAGGGAGATGGTGGAGGGTCTGATACAGTCTGTATAGTCCCGGTGTGACTGTGCGGTGTAAGAAAGGGTTAATGTAAGTGAAGACGATCTGCGTTCAGGGCTGTGGAAATAAATCAGTACAACTCAAAGAGGGTTAGAAATAGTTAATTCTGTTTCATCACCTTGTGCTGCAATTCTCCAGTGTTGAGATATTTCAGGCCACAAACATCTGGGGTCAGATCCAGAATAAAGTGAGATGAGATCAGACAAAGTAAAATATCTCCCATCCTAGTGTATAAAAAGAGATGATAGCAGTCACCAGGGTGGCCCTGATCCTGCGAGCCGCTGTCTCCGTGTCACTGCTGCTCCTCATCATGTCCTACTGAGGAGAGGAGACACTTCTGCTTCACAATCATCATCATCATCCTACAACTACAAGGAGATGTTCAGTCTTATTCCGATGCTTCTTCTTTTCTCGCTTTCATTGAAACAATTAGTCAGTAATCTTAACATTCGAAAAATTTATGATGAATTCAAAGACCATTACCAAGATGGGGATGTCATCATCGGTGGACTTCTGACCATAGATCAGTATGTTATGGTGAACATAAGGCGTAATGACACAACTCTACGATGTGGAGAGTAAGTCCTGGATTCATGTCTGTAATGTCACAGCTCCCCCAATGTCTCCATACACCACAAGCCTCTGTATAATGTCACCAGTAATACATGATGAGGCTACAGACATAGCTCCTCCCATCTCTCCATACACTACAAGCCTCTGTATAATGTCACCAGTAATACATGATGAGGCTACAGACATAGCTCCCCCGATGTCTCCATACACCACAAGCCTCTGTATAATGTCACCAGTAATACATGATGAGGCTACAGACATAGCCCCTCTGATCTCTCCATACACTACAAGCCTCTGTATAATATCACCAGTAATACATGATGAGGCTACAGACATAGCTCCCCCAATGTCTCCATACACTACAAGCCTCTGTATAATGTCACCAGTAATACATGATGAGGCTACAGACATAGCTCCTCCCATCTCTCCATACACTACAAGCCTCTGTATAATGTCACCAGTAATACATGATGAGGCTACAGACATAGCTCCCCCAATGTCTCCATACACCACAAGCCTCTGTATAATGTCACCAGTAATACATGACATGCCAAAAAGTTTTGTACCGTGTTAGGCAGGTGGATAAAATTCCTGTTGCTTTTAATAGGTCAAATAAATGAACCTTCTTGAGATTGTGAGACCTTTTAATGGCTGAAATATGAGATGTTACAAGCTTTCAAGACAGCTTCATCAGGCAGGTATAACAGGATTACTGAAGTGCCACAGATCTTATACACCTTGGACAGAGAAGAGATGCAAACAATAGCAATAGCAAAGTGGCACAACGGGTCCTTCATGGGATGACTTTGGCAGTGTGAGGGTTTATTGCCTCCAAGTTAATGACTCTAGAGTCTCTGATGACCCCACTATCTCAGGATAACATTTGTTAGATGTTGTAGTGGGTCATGAATCGCCTTGATAGATCGAGTCCTGTGTGGAGGTGGTCAAAGAGAGTAATAAACTTGTATTTCCAAATTTGTGACAGGAAATTGACATTTAATCCTAGAACCTTCATATGTAGGGTATTATGGCCAGGACTGCAGAAGTGTTTGGCCACAGGTAGATGGTTCTCCACATATTTTATTGTGTGGTGATAAGACCACATCAGGGTTTTAAGCTTTTGGCCTGTCTCTTCAACAAAAAGGCCCCACACAGGACCTTTTGTGCATATAATCAGGTAGACCACATAAGAAGTGGACAGGGTGGGCACCAGCACTGGGCATGCCTGGACAGGTGCCCGCATGATGTTGTACATTAGAAATGCAAGTCCAAAGAGAGTCATAGAGTCTCCGCAATGCTCAAACTTGGTGCAAGCCCACGCAGGTGTTTAATATTGGTGAGACAATGGCTAGGAGCAGATGGGTGCTGCACCGATGCTGTGAGGTTCTGTAGCGGTGTTGCTCAGCCTGAGCTCAACAAGTCCACAGTATATGTATAGAAAGAAGAAGGCGGCACTCACCAAACCTGTGGAACTACTTCTTTTATTCAGCAAACGGTGTGGTACAGGGAAAACACTGGAGCCAGACGGCCCTGTACCACACCGTTTTGTACAGCAAACAAAATGGAGCTCTAGCTCCATTTACGGCTGTGTACTGCAGCTGTAGCTCCATGTATGGCTGTGTACTGTGGCTGTAGCTCCATGTATGGCTGTGTACTGTGGCTCTAGCTCCATGTATGGCTGTGCACTGTGGCTCTAGCTCCATGTATGGCTGTGCACTGTGGCTGTAGCTCCATGTATGGCTGTGTACTGCTGCTGTAGCTCCATGTATGGCTGTGTACTGTGGCTGTAGCTCCATGTATGGCTGTGTACTGTGGCTCTAGCTCCATATATGGCTGTGCACTGTGGCTGTAGCTCCATGTATGGCTGTGTACTGCGGCTGTAGCTCCATGTATGGCTGTGTACTGTGGCTGTAGCTCCATGTATGGCTGTGTACTGTGGCTGTAGCTCCATGTATGGCTGTGTGCTGTGGCTGTAGATCCATTAATGACTGTTTACTGTGGTTGTAGATCCATGTATGGCTGTGTACTTTGGCTGTAGCTCCACTTATGTCTGATTACTGCGGCTGTAGCTCCATGTATGGCTGTGTACTGTGGCTGTAGCTCCATGTATGGCTGTGTACTGTGGCTGTAGCTCCATGTATGGCTGTGTACTGTGGCTGTAGCTCCATGTATGGCTGTGTGCTGTGGCTGTAGATCCATTAATGACTGTTTACTGTGGTTGTAGATCCATGTATGGCTGTGTACTTTGGCTGTAGCTCCACTTATGGCTGATTACTGCGGCTGTAGCTCCATGTATGGCTGTGTACTGCGGCTGTAGCTCCATGTATGACTGTTAACTGTGTTTGAAGATCCATGTATGACTGTGTGCTGCAGCTGTAGCTCCATGTATGGCTGTAAACTGCAGCTGTAGTTCCATGTATGCCGATGTACTATGGCTGTAGCTCAATTCAACTCCATGTGCAGCTGTAGCTTCATGTATGGCCTTGTAGTGGCTGTTGCTCCATGTATAACGATGTACTGTGGCTGGAGCCCCATGTATGAGCTGTGCACTGTGGCTGTAGCTCCATGTATGGCTGTGTACTGCTGCTGTAGCTCCACGTGTGTCTTTGTACTGCTGCTGTAGCTCCATGTATGGCTGTGTACTGTGGCTGTAGCTCCATGTATGGCTGTGTACTATGGCTGTAGCTCCATATATGGCTGTGTACTGTGGCTGTAGCTCTATGTATGTCTGTGTACTGCGGATGTAGCTCTATGTATGGCTGTGTACTGTGGCTGTAGCTCCATGTATGCTTGTGTACTATAGCTATAGCTCCATGTATGGCTGTGTACTGTGGCTGTAGCTCCATGTATGGCTTTGTGCTGTGGCTGTAGATTTATGTATGGCTGTGTACTGTGTCTGTTGATCCATGTATGGCTGTGTATTCTGGCTGTAGCTCCATGTATGGCTGTGTACTGTGGCTGTAGATCCATGTATAGCTGTGTACTGTAGCTGTAGCTCCATGTATGGCTGTGTACTGTAGCTGTAGCTCCATGTATGGCTGTGTACTGCGGCTGTAGCTCCATGTATGGCTGTGTACTGTTCCTGTAGCTCCATGTATTTCTGTGTTCTGTGACTGTAGCTCCATGTATGGCTGTGTACTGTGTCTGTTGATTCATATATGGTTGTGTACTGTGGCTGTAGCTCCATGTATGGCTGTGTACTGTGGCTGTAGCTCTATGCGTGGCTATGTATTGTGGCTGTAGCTTCATGTATGGCTGTGTACTGTGGCTGTAGCTCCATGTATGACTGTGTACTGTGGCTGTAGCTCTATTAATGACTATTTACTGTGGTTGTAGATCCATGTATGGCCGTGTACTTTGGCTGTAGCTCCACTTATGGCTGATTTCTGCGGCTGTAGCTCCATGTATGACTGTTAATTGTGTTTGAAGATCCATGTATGACTGTGTGCTGCAGCTGTAGCTCCATGTATGGCTGTAAACTGCAGCTGTAGTTCCATGTATGCCGATGTACTATGGCTGTAGCTCAATTTATGGTTGTGCTCCATGTGTCGCTGTGTACTGTGGCTGCAACTCCATGTGCAGCTGTAGCTTCATGTATGGCCTTGTAGTGGCTGTTGCTCCATGTATAACGATGTACTGTGGCTGGAGCCCCATGTATGAGCTGTGCACTGTGGCTGTAGCTCCATGTATGGCTGTGTACTGCTGCTGTACCTCCACGTGTGTCTTTGTACTGCTGCTGTAGCTCCATGTATGGCTGTGTACGGTGGCTGTAGCTCCATGTATGGCTGTGTACTATGGCTGTAGCTCCATGTATGGCTGTGTACTGTGGCTGTAGCTTTATGTATGGCTGTGTACTGCGGATGTAGCTCTATGTATGGCTGTGAACTGTGGCTGTAGCTCCATGTATGCTTGTGTACTATGGCTATAGCTCCATGCATGGCTGTGTACTGCGGTTCTAGCTCTATGTATGTCTGTGTAGTGTGATTGTAGCTCCATGTATGGCTGTGTGCTGTGGATGTATCTTCAAGTATGTCTGTGTACTGTTTTTTTATCCATTTATGGATGTATACTGCGGCTGTAGCTCCATGTATGGCTGTGTAAGTTGTCTGTACTTTTGTGCATGCCTTTGTACTGTGGCTGTAGCTCCATGTATGGCTGTGTACTGTGGCTGAAGCTCCTTGTATGGCTGTGAACTGTGGCTGTAGCTCCATGTATGGCTGTGTACTGTGGCTGAAGCTCCTTGTATGGCTGTGAACTGTGGCTGTAGCTCCATGTATGGCTGTGTACTATGGCTATAGCTCCAGGTATGGCTGTGTACTGCGGCTGTAGCTCTATGTATGTCTGTGTAGTGTGATTGTAGCTCCATGTATGGCTGTGTGCTGTGGATGTATCTTCAAGTATGTCTGTGTACTGTATTTTTGATCCATTTATGGCTGTGTACTGTGGCTGTAGCTCCATGTATGGCTGTGTACTGCGGCTGTAGCTCCATGTATAGCTGTGAACTGTGGCGATAGCTCCATGTATAGCTGTGTACTGTGGCTGTAGCTCCATGTATGGCTGTGTACTGTGGCTGTATTTCCATGTATGGCTTTGTACTGTGGCTGTAGCTCCATGTATGGCTGTGTACTGCTGCTGTAGCTCCATGTGCGTCTTCGTACTGCGGCTGTAGCTCCATGTATGGCTGTGTACTGTGGCTGAAGCTCCATGTATGGCTGTGTACTGCGGCTGTAGCTCCATGTATGGCTGTGTACTGTTGCTCTAGCTCTATGTATGGCTGTATACTGTGGCTGTAGCTCTATGTATGGCTGTGAACTGTGGCTGTAGCTCCATGTATGCTTGTGTACTATGGCTATATCTCCATGTATGGCTGTGTACTGCGGTTGTAGCTCTATGTATGTCTGTGTAGTGTGATTGTAGCTCTATGTATGTCTGTGTAGTGTGATTGTAGCTCCATGTATGCCTGTGTGCTGTGGATGTATCTTCAAGTATGTCTGTGTACTGTTGTTTTTTATCTATTTATGGCTGTAAACTGCGGCTGTAGCTCCATGTATGGCTGTGTAAGTTGTCTGTACTTTTGTGCATGCCTTTGTACTGTGGCTGTAGCTCCATGTACGGCTGTGTACTGCTGCTGTAGCTCCATGTGCGTCTTTGTACTGCGGCTGTAGCTCCATGTATGGCTGTGTACTCTGGCTGAAGCTCCATGTATGGCTGTGAACTGTGGCTGTAGCTCCATGTATGGTTGTGTACTATGGCTGTAGCTCCAGGTATGGCTGTGTACTGCTGCTCTAGCTCTATGTATGTCTGTGTTGTATGATTGTAGCTCCATGTATGGCTGTGTGCTGTGGATGTATCTTCAAGTATGTCTGTGTACTGTATTTTTGATCCATTTATGGCTGTGTACTGTGGCTGTAGCTCCATGTATGGCTGTGTACTGCGGCTGTAGCTCCATGTATAGCTGTGAACTGTGGCGATAGCTCCATGTATGGCTGTGTACTGTGGCTGTAGCTCCATGTATGGCTGTGTACTGTGGCTGTAGCTCCATGTATGGCTGTGTACTGCTGCTGTAGCTCCATGTGCGTCTTTGTACTGCGGCTGTAGCTCCATGTATGGCTGTGTACTGTGGCTGAAGCTCCATGTATGGCTGTGTACTGTGGCTGTAGCTCCATGTATGGCTGTGTACTGTTGCTCTAGCTCTATGTATGGCTGTATACTGTGGCTGTAGCTCTATGTATGGCTGTGAACTGTGGCTGTAGCTCCATGTATGCTTGTGTACTATGGCTATAGCTCCATGTATGGCTGTGTACTGCGGTTGTAGCTCTATGTATGTCTGTGTAGTGTGATTGTAGCTCCATGTATGGCTGTGTGCTGTGGATGTATCTTCAAGTATGTCTGTGTACTGTTTTTTTATCCATTTATGGCTGTATACTGCGGCTGTAGCTCCATGTATGGCTGTGTAAGTTGTCTGTACTTTTGTGCATGCCTTTGTACTGTGGCTGTAGCTCCATGTATGGCTGTGTAATGCTTCTGTAGCTCCATGTGCGTCTTTGTACTGCGGCTGTAGCTCCATGTATGGCTGTGTACTGTGGCTGAAGCTCCATGTATGGCTGTGAACTGTGGCTGTAGCTCCATGTATGGCTGTGTACTATGGCTGTAGCTCCTTGTATGGCTGTGTACTGCGGCTGTAGCTCTATGTATGTCTGTGTAGTATGATTGTAGCTCCATGTATGGCTGTGTGCTGTGGATGTATCTTCAAGTATGTCTGTGTACTGTATTTTTGATATATTTATGGCTGTGTACTGTGGCTGTAGCTCCATGTATGGCTGTGTACTGCGGCTGTAGCTCCATGTATAGCTGTGAACTGTGGCGGTAGCTCCATGTATGGCTGTGTACTGTAGCTGTACCTCCATGTATGGATGTGTACTGTGGCTGTAGCTCCATGTATGGCTTTGTACTGTGGCTGTAGCTCCATGTATGGCTGTGTACTGCTGCTGTAGCTCCATGTGCGTCTTTGTACTGCGGCTGTAGCTCCATGTATGGCTGTGTACTGTGGCTGAAGCTCCATGTATGGCTGTGTACTGTTGCTCTAGCTCTATGTATGGCTGTACACTGTTGCTGTAGCTCCATGTATGGCTGTGCACTGTGGCTGTGGCTCCATATAGGACTGTGTACTGTGGCTGTAGCTCCATGTATAGCTGTGTGCTGCGGCTGTAGCTCCATGTGTGGCTGTGTACTGTGGCTGTAGCTCCATGTTTGGCGGTGTACTGTAGCTTTAGCTCCATGTATGACTGTGTATTGTGATTTTAGCTCTATGTGTAATTCCAGAACAGTAATGTCCCGCCAGTCGCGCTCCCCCCTCACGCCCCTTTACACCTGACTGGCATAAAGGTGGTTAAGAGGGCAAAATTGTTGCACTTGCTAGCAATAAGCTTGCATTTCCGATTATTTCAGTGGTGCAGAGGTCCTGATTAATATGCCCTAATATGTTATTTTTAGTGTATGGTGTACGGCCCCCTAAAAGATACAAAAAGAATTATGATTTTGTTTTCCTCCGTACATTCAAGAGTTAATAAAATCTCTTCAATAAGTTAATTACCAACTAAAATGAAGTATTTGTAAAGTGCATCTAATGTTACAGAAAATGAGCCCTTATTTGTCCAAATTCCCCAAAAAATAAAGATTGTATAGCCAATGAAAAGTCACAATGCAAATCTGCTCTGAATGGCGCAGCTTCCCTTCTGTGCCCTGGCGGGAACTCGTACAGCAGTCACCACCGCATATGGGGGATTGTTATACTTGGAGGAATTGGGGATCATTGGGGAACTTTGTGGAGTGTTTTGGTATTTTATCCACTAAGAATGTGAACATTTTTTGAAAAACACTAGAGATGAGCGAGTTTACTCGTCCGAGCTTGATGCTCGTTCGAGTATTAAGGTACTCGAAACGGCTCGTTGCTCGGACGAGTATTTCCCCTGCTCGAGATCGAGCATTTAATTAAAAAAACACAGTGAAGAACAATGAAGAATAGAATAAAAACAGTGAACACAGTGAACACAGGATCATTTAAGTGAAAAACACAGTGAAAAACACAGTGAAGAATAGATTACAGATGTTCGGCACATCTGCTTACTTGTCGGAAGATACGCGCGGAACGGTGCGAACAAAATAGTATGTGAAGAACAATATATATGTGTGAAGAACACATTGCAGAACACGGTGAGGAGGACAGAGACACCGGGGAGCAGCACAGAGACACCGGGGAGCAGCACAGAGACACCGGGGAGCAGCACGGAGACATGGGGCAGCGGCAACACGAAGACATGGGGCAGCGGCAGCACGAAGACATGGGGCAGCGGCAACACGGAGACATGGGGCAGCGGCAGCATGGAGACATCAGGCAGCGGCACGGAGCGGCACGGAGACATCGGGGAGCGGCACGGAGACATCGGGGCACGGAGACATCGGGGCACGGAGACATCAGGGCACGGAGACAGCGGGGCACGGAGACAGCGGGGCACGGAGACATCGGGGCACGGAGACAGCGGGGCACGGAGACAGCCGGGCACGGAGACATCGGGGCACGGAGACATCGGGGCACGGAGACATCGGGGCACGGAGACAGCGGGACACGGAGACAGCGGGGCACGGAGACAGCGGGGCACGGAGACAGCGGGGCACGGAGACAGCGGGGCACGGAGACAGCGGGGCACGGAGACATCGGGGCACGGAGACAGCGGGGCACGGAGACAGCGGGGCACGGAGACAGCGGGGCACGGAGACAGCGTATCTCCCGACAAGTAAGCAGATGTGCCGAACATCTGCAATCTATTCTTCACTGTGTTTTTCACTTAAATGATCCTATTCTTCACTGTTCTTCACATCTGCTAACTTGTCGGGAGATAATATACGCGCGGAACAGTGAAGAATAGATTGCAGATGTTTGCATACATCTGCTAACTTATCAGAAGACATTCTTTTTCAATTAATTAACACATTTTATTCCCGAACCATGGTCCCTTTGAAAAATGCTGGAGTCTCCCATTGACTTCAATGGGGCTCGTTATTCGAGACGAGCACTCGAGCATCTGGAAAAGTTCGTCTCGAATAACGAGCACTCGAGCATTTTAGTGCTCGCTCATCTCTAAAAAACACCTTTATTCAGCCAAAAACTTTCAATTTCAAAATTGCACCCGATTTTGTTTTAACCCCTGTAAAACAATGAAAGAGTTAACAAACTTCATAAAAGTTGTTTTACATACGTTATGGGGTGTAGTTTATATAAT
This sequence comes from Engystomops pustulosus, assembly GCF_040894005.1. Classification (NCBI taxonomy): domain Eukaryota; kingdom Metazoa; phylum Chordata; class Amphibia; order Anura; family Leptodactylidae; genus Engystomops; species Engystomops pustulosus. Next base: position 295,640,388 of record NC_092411.1, on the reverse strand, counting down.
GGGATAATTTATGAGGTTTTACTATTATTGAGGCCTCTGAAAGTGACTTGAAATCTGATAAAATTACACCTAACTAGAGATGAGCGAACACACTCGTCCGAGCTTGTTGCTCGTTCGAGCATTAGCGTACTCGAAACTGCTCGTTGCTCGGACGAGTATTTCGCCAGCTCGAGAAAATGGCATCTCCCGCTGTTGTGATTTTTGGCGGCCAGAAACAGAGCCAATCACAAGCCAGGAGACTCTGCACTCCACCCAGCATGACGTGGTACCCTTACACGTCGATAGCAGTGGTTGGCTGGCCAGATCAGGTGACCCTGGAATAGACTAGCCCCTGCCCGCGCTGCTCGTATCATTCTCTGTCTGGATGCCGTAAGGGAGAGAGCTGCTGCTGGTCAGGGAAAGCGTTAGGGTGTTATATTAGAATAGTGTTAGGCAGAAGTGATTCTACAAGAACCCAACAGCCCTTCTTAGGGCTACAATAACGTTATATATTTACTTTTTTTTGTTTGCCTGTGGCTGGGCTTGCTGCCATTAGTAGTGCAGCTAGTACCATATTGTGAGGAATTTGCAGGGAGACTTGCGACCGTTGTGTTTAGCTCTTAGTGACACACATATCCATCTCAAACACCGAAGTGGGACAATTTATTAGGCACAGTCTTCTGATTTATTTATTTTTACATTTATTTACTTTTATAACTCAAAGTCATCAGGCACAGCACAAAATCCAGTAGTGTGCTGTCAGTGTAGGTTAGAAACTAGCCATAGCAATAGGATATAGCATCGTTTTGTTTAAAAAAAAAAAAAAAAAAAAAAAACACAAAAAAACAAAAAACTAAAAAAAATTACAGTTTACACTTTAATTTTGAAAATGTTTAACCCGAGGGCTAGGGGTAGAGGACGAGGGCGTGGACGTGGGCGCCCAACTACTGCAGGGGTCAGAGGCCGTGGTCCTGGGCGGGGTGAGACACCACCTGCTGATGAGGGAGCAGGGGAACGCCGCAGAGCTACACTCCCTAGGTTCATCATGTCTCAAGTTACTGGGACTCGTGGTAGAGCACTGTTGAGGCCAGAACAGTGCGAAGAGGTGATGTCGTGGATTGCGGACAATGCTTCTAGCCATTTGTCCACCAGTCAGTCTTCCACGCAGTCCACCCATGTAACCGAAATCAGCACTCCTCCAGCTCCTCCACCTCAGCCTCCTTCCCCCCAGTCTCCCCCTCCCAGGAAAATTTGGCATTTGAACCGGCATACTCTGAGGAACTGTTTTCTGGACCCTTCCCAGAGTCACAAACCACTTGTCCAGTTGCTGCTGAGCTCTTTTCCGATGCCCAGGTTTTTCACCGGTCGCAGTCTGTGGGGGATGATGACATTATTGACGTAGTGGAAGAAGTGTGTAAAGAGGTGTCGGACGATGAGGAGACACGGTTGTCAGACAGTGGTGAAGTTGTTGTCAGGGCAGGAAGTCCGAGGGGGGAGCAGACTGAGGGATCGGAGGATGATGAGGTGACAGACCCAAGCTGGGTTGATAGGCCGGGTGAACACAGTGCTTCTGAGACGGAGGCGAGTACTATACCAGAACAGGTTGGAAGAGGCAGTGGTGGGGCCAGATGGAGAGGCAGGGCCAGAGCTGGTGCATCAGCGCCAAATGTTTCACGTAGTCAAGCTCCCGTGGCGAGGGCTAGATTTTCAGAAGTCTGGAGGTTCTTTAAAGAAACACCGGATGACCGACGGACTGTGGTGTGCAACCTGTGCCAAACCAGGATCAGCAGGGGTTCCACCACTACTAGCTTAACTACCACCAGTATGCGCAGGCATATGAATGCTAAACACCCCACTCAATGGCACCAAGCCCGTTCACCTCCGGCCAGGCACACCACTGCTCCTTCCCCTGTGTCATCTGCTAGTCAGCCCCTTGCCCAGGACCCTGGCCCAAACACCTCCCGTGTGAAAACCCAAAGCGCAAAAGGAAGTATAGTGCAACCCACCCACATGCCCAACCGTGCCCTGACCAACTCCGTTTCTGACAAGGTCCACCTGACCACGGACACGTGGACGAGTGCTGCCGGGCAGGGCCACTATATATCGCTGATGGAACATTGGGTTAACTTGGTGGAGGCTGGGACCGAGTCTGACCCTGGGGCTGGTCCTATACTGCCGACGCCGAGGATTGCGGGGCCTACCTCGGTCCAGGTCTCTCAGGCCTATTATGCCTGCTCCTCCTCCCACCCCTCCTCCACCTCCTCCTCCGAATTACCATCCGTGGGCATGGCGCCATCAGTCGGTAGCTCTAGGCACAGCAGCAGTGCCGTCGCTAAGTGACAGGAGGCGGTGCTCAAACTGCTGAGCCTAAGTGATAAAAGGCACACCGCCCAAGAGCTATTACAGGGCATCACGGCGCAGACTGATCTGTGGCTGGCACCGCTGAACCTGAAGCCAGGCATGGTTGTGTGTGACAACGGCCGTAACCTGGTGGCGGCTCTGCAACTCGGCAGACTAACACATGAGCCATGCCTGGCCCATGTGTTAAATCTCATAGTTCAGCGTTTCCTCAAGACATACCCCAATCTGTCTGATTTGCTCACGAAGGTGCATCGCATCTGTGCGCATTTCAGGAAGTCCAGCACAGATGCTGCCACTTTCAGGGCAGCGCAGCGCTGCCTCCAACTGCCCGCTCACCGACTGTTTTGCGACGTGCCCACGAGGTGGAATTCAACATTAACCATGTTATCCAGAGTTTACCAGCAGCGCAGAGCGATTGTAGACTGCCAGATGTCAACTTCCACCAGAACTGGTAGTCAGGTTAGTCAGCTTCCTCAAGTCTACAATGAGGAGTGGACGTGGATGTCTGATATTTGTCAGGTGCTGAGTAACTTTGAGGAGTCAACACAGATGGTCAGTGGCGATGCCGCCATCATCAGCCTCACCATCCCGCTGCTTGGCCTGTTGAAAAACTCTCTGGTCAGCATGAAGTCGGAAGCTTTGCGCTCGTCACAAGAGACAGGGGAAGAAGATTCCCTTGTTGATAGCCAAAGCACCCTCAGGTCTGTTTCTCAGCGCATATCGGAGGAGGTGGAGGAGGAAGAAGAGAAGAATGTTGGCGAGACAGACGAGGGGAGCATTGCTCAGTCCTTCACTGTTCAGCGTGTATGGGCAGAAGAAGAGGAGTTGGAGGAGTTGGAGGAGGAGGGAGTGGAGAGTCAGGCCAGTGAGGGGAGTGAATTCTTGCGCGTTGGTACTCTGGCGCATATGGCAGATTTCATGCTAGGCTGCCTATCCCGTGACCCTCGCATTCAAATAATTTATTCCAGCACCGATTTCTGGGTATTTACTCTCCTGGACCCACGGTACAAGCAAAATCTTTCCACTTTCATCCCTGCAGAGGAAAGGAGTGTGAGAATGCATGAATACCAGCAGGCCCTGGTGCACAAGCTGAAACAGTATTTCCCTTCTGACAGCGCTAGCGGCAGAGGGCGTACTTCTGCGGGACAAGTAGCGAGGGAGAGTAGGCGAGCAGGCAGCTTGTCTAGCACTGGCAGGGGTACGCTTTACAAGGCCTTTGCCAGTTTTATGTCACCCCAGCAAGACACTGTCACCTGTCCCCAGTCTCGGCAGAGTAGGGCTGATCTTTACAGAAAGATGGTGAGGGAGTACGTAGCTGACCATAACATTGTCCTAAATGATCACACAGCTCCCTACAACTACTGGGTTTCAAACCTGGGCATGTGGCATGAACTGGCACTGTACGCCTTGGAGGTTCTTGCCTGCCCTGCCGTTAGTGTGTTGTCCGAGCGGGTTTTCAGTGTAGCTGTCGACTGACAGCGCTGACAGGCTGACGCTTATCAAGATGAATAAAGCCTGGATTTCTTAGGATTTCCATTCTCCACCAGGTGAAAGAAGCTCAACCTGAATAATTTATGCACTCCTCCTCCTCATTGTCCTCCTTCTCCTCCTCTTTGTACACTAAAGCAGAGGAAACTGGCTATTTTTTGCCAGGGCCAACTGGCTCTAGCTATAGTACTCTATGTATTTAATTTTTCTGGAGGGCCACTTACCCGGTCCTCTGTTTTAAACAATTTTTGGGAGTGCCACATACAGGCACTCAATCTATTTAATTTTTCTGGAGGACCACCTACCTGCTCCTCTGGTTTGAAAACTTTTTTGGACTGCCACATACAGGCACTATCCAAACTAAATTGTCTCCATAGCAGCCTCCACACGTCGTCTTTTTAGCTTCCTCTACACGTTGTCTCCATTGCTACCTCCACACGTCATCGCCATAGCTGCCTCCAAAAGTCGTCCATATAGCTGCCTCCATACATCATCCCCTTAGCCAACGAGCTGTGTCAGGCAGAATTTTGGGTTGTTTTCATGGCTTCCACATCAAACTTGTTAACTTTGTCGCCACCCTGCTGTGTAATCCACAAAATATACTTGCAAACTTTTATCATTTACCGATATTATTTCAGCGCTTCCTGCGCATCTGTTTACATTCCCCTCATCCGCCATAACCCAAACTTATAAGAACACTACTACACTTGATCTTATACAAAAGGTTCTTAGAAGTGCTGTTTGGGGAGTAGCCGAGAGACAGGGGCTTGGATTGGTGAAAGCTGGCCTGGCAGCGGAGCGCCAGCTCCATCCCAAGATCCAACTAACATAGTTTTAACTGCAGCACCTTTAATCTACTACTAGTTCACTGCCTCCATACATGGTCCCCTTATCAAACGAGCTGTGTCAGGCAGAATTTTGGGTTGTTTTCATGGCTTCCACATCAAACTTTTTAATTTTGTCGCCACCCTGCTGTGTAATCCACAAAATATACTGGCAAACTTTTATCATTTACCGATATTATTTCAGCGCTTCTTGCGCATCTGTGTACATTCCCCTCACCCGCCATAACCCAAACTTATAAGAACACTACTACACTAGATCTTATACAAAAGGTTCTTAGAAGTGCTGTTTGGGGAGTAGCCGAGAGACAGGGGCTTGGATTGGCGAAAGCTCGCCTGGCAGCGGAGCGCCAGCTCCATCCCAAGATCCAACTAACATAGTTTTAACTGCAGCACCTTTAATCTACTACTAGTTCACTGCCTCCATACATGGTCCCCTTATCAAACGAGCTGTGTCAGGCAGAATTTTCAGGTGTTTCACCAGATACATAGTGGAACTCGGCCCATCTGTCGCCGCCATGCTGGAGACCTGAAGTTGCAATCATAGCAGCGCAATATGAATGCCCCATACTGTCGCTCTTAATCATGAAAGTCGTCTCCATGGCTGCCTCCACATGTCGTCCCCTTATCAAAAGAGCTGTGTCAGGCTCATTTTTCGTGTGTTTCACCAGATACGTTATGGAACTTGGTCACTATGTCGCCACCATGCTGTGTTATCGACTAAATATACCGTCAACTTTTTGTTGACATAGGAAATCATTTCAGCGCTTCTTGCTCACCTCCTTTGGTTCCTCTCTGCCACCCATTGGTTTGAAGCCTGAGTCCATTTAAGGTATGTCGCCATGACACTCTCTAGCCTGCCGCTGCTGCCCTTGCCTCTGCATGCCATCCCCTATAGTGTCAGGGTCAATTATTGGATGTTTTAGATGCTATCTAGCCTCATTCGTCACTCTGTCATGGCCATGCTGTTGCCCATAATTTTGGCATAATGATGCGATTAAGCAGCCTCAGAGGCATCCATGCATGCTGCCCCTGCTGTTTCCTGTCCTTTTCCGTGGTGTTTCCATCATTTCCTGAGGTTCCCAGGTGTTTGGCCAAGCTTCCCTGTGCAGAGCCTTGGTCCTCTTGAAAAATGCTCGAGTCTCCCATTGGCTTCAATGGGGCTCGTTATTCGAGACGAGCACTCGAGCATCGGGAATCGGGCATCGAGCATCGGGAAAAGTTTGTCTCGAATAACGAGCACCCGAGCATTTTAGTGCTCGCTCATCTCTACACCTAACATTTTACAAAAATGAGAGGACGCATAAAAAACCATGGAGGCATAAAGTAGACATTCAGTAAATGTTACCTATCAGGATTTTTTGCTATGTGGAAAAAATAGAACATTTTGAACTTCGAAAATTCTGCATTTTTCTAAATTTTTTACCAAATAATTTTTTTTACATAAATAAACGCAAAACAGACAACATCCAAATTTTGGTCCAAAGTTATAACCACTTGTAGGGACACAGGGAAGATTGGAAAAAAAATGGGCCGAGTCAGGAAAGTGAAAAGGGGCTTCGGCGGCCGAGGGGTTTAAACAGAAAAAACTTATGATAGCTTATAACAATATAAAGCATGATAATATGGGGCTGTTCAAAATTAAACCCCTCCCTTCCCGCAGTGATAGGTCAGTCATCATACAGTATAAAGACACTTATGATGTATGTGATGGAGGAGCGGTGACTGCGGCCGCTCCATGTACAGGACACACAGGGACAGGACATCTCTATATACTAAGCTAAAGCATTTTATTATAATTTAAACATAAAATTATATCTATTTTTTATTTTATATTAACCCCCCCCAAAAAAAAAAAAAAAAACAAACAAACAATACTATTAGTCTGAAGAATGTTCCTAATTGTTAAATGATTGGATGCTGTCAGCAGAATGTCGTCACCTGAAGCTGAGTTATAGGATTTTTTCTCATTGAGACTTTGTACAATAAGTCGCAAAAATATGAAAAAGTCTCAAAAACAAACCCCAAAGAATGATTTTACATTAGACAAGTATGGTGCAAAATAGACATTTTAGGCGCAAAAAAACCCCAAAATATATAAAAAATTAAGATAAATCTTAAGATACATTTTTTTATTTCTGCATTTATAAATCTGTTTCACATTTATCTTCTATCATCCATCTCCTATAGCATTCACCTACAGTCCCATATTACAGACACTTACCTACTACTGTGTGCAACTACAAAGTGTTATTATTGTGCAGGACTAGAGGAGCCTCTTACTGACTGTTCATAATATAGTTTTATTTTGGGCCCCACTTTTAGTTTCGCTCAGGTCCCCACTTAGTCTAAAACCATTGATGCTCACAGACGTATATAAACCCCTGCTTAAGGCTCCACAATGATCGGCCTGAGGTGTAGATAACCAAGGCTGAAGAAAGGTTCCTGAGGACTATGACCCTTCCTCAAGTCACAAAGTCCTCCACAAGGTCCAATGTCAAAAATCCCCCTGTGCATCAGGTAATCTCTAAGCAGACCTGATAGGGCACAAATATATTAACAAACTTATGACAAGAATATCCGCTGAAAAGCCTCTCCTCGGCTTATACTCGAGTCAAGAGAACAAACAAACCGTGTACTCCCCCGGCAGGTCCTCTTCTATACAGCAATGCTCCAGCATCGGCTCCGCGTCCCTCTGCAGTCCATCGCAGGCATCGTGACATAATCCACTCGACGTCATCGGGCCTGCTACTGACCACGCCGGAACATGGAGCAGATGCTGGAGCATCGTTGTATAGAACAGGACCTGCCGGGGGCAGAGGGGCATCGGAAGGTGAGTGCACTGTTTGTTTGTTTTCCCACAGGCATTATATTGGGGGCAAGGGCTGGCAAGCTACATACTAGAGGGGCTGGCAGGCTATATACTACAGGGGGCTGGCAGGCTATATACTACAGGGGGCTGGCAAGCTACATACTAGAGGGGCTGACAGGCTATATGCTACAGGGGCTGGCAGGCTATATACTACAGGGGCTGGCAGGCTATATACTACAGGGGGCTGGCAGGCTATATACTACAGGGGCTGGTAGGCTATATACTAGAGGGGGCTGACAGGCTATATACAAGAGGGGGATGGCAGGCTATATACTATAGGGGGCTGGCAGGCTATATACAAGAGGGGGCTGGCAGGCTATATACTACAGGGGGCTGGAAGGCTATATACTACAGGGGGCTGGCAGGCTATCTACTGCAGGGGGCTGGTAGGCTATATTCTAGAGGGGGCTAGCAGGCTATCTACTAATGGGGGCTGGCAGGCTATATACTAGAGGGGGCTAGCAGGCTATATACTACAGGGGAGTGGCAGGCTATATACTACAGGGGGCTGGCAGGCTAGATTCTACAGGGAGCTGGCAGGCTATATACTAGAGGAAGCTGGCTGGCTATATACTACAGGGGGCTGGCAGGCTATATACTGGCTATATACTACAGGGGGCTTGCAAGCTATATACTACAGGGGGCTGGCAGGCTGTATACTACAGGGGGCTGGTAGGCTATATACTAGAGGGGGCTGGCAGGCTATATACAAGAGGGGGCTGGCAGGCTATATACTAGAGGGGCTGGCAGGCTATATACTACAGGGGGTGGCAGGCTATATACTACAGGGGGGTAACAGGCTATATAGTACAGGGGCTGGCAGGCTAGATTCTACAGGAGTTGGCAGGCTATATACTACAGGGGGGTAACAGGCTATATAGTACAGGGGCTGGCAGGCTAGATTCTACAGGAGTTGGCAGGCTATATACTACAGGGAGCTGGCAGGCTATATACTACAGGGAGCTGGCAGGCTATATATATACTATATGGACTGGCAGGCTTTATACTATGAGGCTGGCAGGCTATATACTACAGGAGCTGGCAGGCTATATACTACAGGGGCTGGCAGGCCATATACTATAGGGGCTGGCAGGCTATACACTAGAGGGGGCTAACTGGCTATATACTAGAGGAAACTGGCTGGCTAAACACTAGACAGGGCTGGCAGGCTATATACTACAGGGGATGGCAGGCTATATACTACAGGGGCTGGCAGGCTATATACTACAGGAGTTGGCAGGCTATATACTAAAGGGGCTTGCAGGCTATGTACTACAGGGGCTTGTGAGCTATATACTAGAGGGGCTGACTATATATCACAGAGGGCTGGCAGACTATATACTACAGGGGCCCGGTTGGCTATATATTATAGGGGGATTACCGGCTATACACTCCAGTTTTTTGTGTTAAAATTAGGGGTCTCGGCTTATACTCGGGCCGGCTTATACTCAGTCAGAAGTTGGCAGTATAGAACCTAACAAAACAGGAAGTGAACACACTGAGCGTATTGACATCCAAGCTAGATCAACAGTCAGGAGACTCCGCTAGTAAGAGTGTGAGTGCCCAGCACCAATATTAGGCAGCACAGCACCTGGGACGTGGTATTAGGACTCTGCAATTTCATATTCTTTCTTGGATTTCCTACTGGTGTTATATTAATATGGTGCTGGGATATGCATGGGAAATCAGGAGGGGCCACAAACTTTTAACTGGTTATAAGGTAAAGCTAATAAGAGAATGATAGGAATATCTAAGGTCAAGGAGTAAGAGTTCCCCTGGTGGAGAGTTTGTCCACCTTGAAGACTTATAGCCATTGATGCTCCACTAGGGGAACATATGGAAATTTGCCTCTTCTGCTACCGTGTAATGCCGCCCCCTCACCATCAAGCGGGACTTTAAAAGAAAATAACCACTTTGTTTAATAAAAAGCAAACTACACCTGCGCTCCTCTTCATTACGATCCCAATGTTTTTTTTCTGTAATGTTGACACGCCGGGATCACCTAGGAAAGAGACTTATAGTCAACAGCCCCAAGCACGGGGACAGGATGACAGGTAGGTGACATCATAGGTGATAGGTGCAAGAGCGTACATGATCAGCAGCCGGGAGCACCGGACATCTTACAGATTTACAGTTTAACTCTCTCTGTATATTTCTCCATTTACAGCATACAAACTAAGGGAATAATCAATACCTTAATTTTCCTCTTTGCCATTGATAATATTAACCGGAATCCTGACATCTTGCCCAATATTACACTGGGATACCATGTCTATGACTCGTGTCTAGATCGACGAGTGGCGGTCAGCCGTGTGTTACATCTTCTGTCTGGTCCACATAAGGTGATACCTAATTACTCCTGTCCGGGGCGTGGCCAGCTGGCTGGTGTCATTGGAGATCAGTGCTCATCGACCACTATTCCCGCAGCACAGATCCTGGGACTATACGGATATCCTCAGGTACTGGATACTCTAGACATAGCAAGGAATTTATAACACCCCACATGCCAGAATTTGGAATTGGAAAAGTCACAAAATTAAAGTTTTGTGTCTTTTTGAGCTCATTTGTACAAACTTATTTGTAGCATTTATGCACCCTATTTCTTAAATTTAGCCTTTTAAAAAGTAAAAACACTCAATGGGTTAACCCCTTGTATCAGCCATAATCTTTATAAAAAAAAATGTTGGTGACACTTCCTGAGCAGTGCAGGGGGCACCAGAGTAACACCACTTCCCAGTATTCAGTAATCTGCCAGCACAGTACAGACTGCACATTAGTGACTGCACTGCTTCTGATACATGTGGCCCATAGTGTTCTTCATGTTGGTGCTACTTTTTGTTGACCTCTTTACGGCATGGTCCTGCATCCTAGTAACAACAGAAATTTTGCTAAGACCGGACGGCTCTCAAAAAGGTGCCACCTCCTGAAACCCTGACTTGGCCAGGGATAAGAGGGTCCTCCAGCTCCCAGACTACCCAAAAAGGTGCCACCTGGTGGGCACTCCCTGGGAATTGCAGCTCTGGTCCACTACAGGGAATGCCGAATCATGGCTCAATGCAGGGGCTACCTTTTGAGAGCTTTCCACTCTTGGCATAAATACTGCTGTGACCTGGACAAATAGCCAGTCCATGCTATAAAGGTCTCTAAGCCTTCTTTCATGGCTTCCATGACCTTATGGTTTCAGAAATTCATTGACCACGAATCGCCAGGGAAGTCAAATTTGTGTAAAATGGGAGTTGGAAGTTTTAAATAAACTCTGAACTCTAAACTCTAAATTTGATTTGCTCATCTTTAGTTACACCCTTTGTCATCAAGTGAAAGGCGTATTAAGTGGAGCAACATCTTTGGAAAGACCTATGAGTCTTATAGATGAAAAAATTAACCAATATACATTGTGTGATTGAAGCCAGAATAGAATTGTTCACTAAAATGACTTTTCCTTTGGAATCAGTGGGTTATTTGGGTTATTTATAATTGCCTTAAAATATCAGTCGGACTCCACCACACTCCTTCCACCACACTCCTTCCACCACACTCCTTCCACCACACTCCTACCACCACACTCCTTCCACCACACTCCTTCCACCACACTCCTTCCACCACACTCCTAGCACCACACTCCTTCCACCACACTCCTACCATCACACTCCTTCCACCACACTCCTTTCACCACACTCCTACCACCACACTCCTTCCACCACACTACTACCACCACACTCCTTCCACCACACTCCTACCACCACACTCCTTCCACCACACTCCTAGCACCACACTCCTTCCACCACACTCCTACCATCACACTCCTTCCACCACACTCCTTTCACCACACTCCTACCACCACACTCCTTCCACCACACTACTACCACCACACTCCTTCCACCACACTCCTACCACCACACTCCTTCCACCACACTACTACCACCACACTCCTTCCACCACACTCCTACCACCACACTCCTACCACCACACTCCTTCCACCACACTACTACCACCACACTCCTTCCACCACACTCCTTTCACCACACTCCTACCACCACACTCTTTCCACCACACTCCTACCACCACACTCCTTCCACCACACTCCTTCCACCACACTCCTAGCACCACACTCCTTCCACCACACTCCTACCACCACACTCCTTCCACCACACTCCTTCCACCACACTCCTACCACCACACTCCTTCCACCACACTCCTACCACCACACTACTACCACCACACTCCTTCTACCACACTATGGAAGCATTCAAGTTTCACTCCAATTATACCACTTGCTCTTCTGATCACCTTATTTTGCCTACTTGAATCTTTGGTGCACATACCAGAACCAACACAGACCACACCATAAAAAATATGCTACCTACTATCAATGTTTCATAGAACATACAAAGTATCCTATTACAGATCTCAAATGACCACATTTTCCGTAAAAAGTATAATTTTGACATGACCTTTTAAAAAAACTTGTCAAAGTTTACCTACCAATTTAACTCCTTGTGCAATTTGACACCCAAATATTTATATTTCTCCCCCCCCCCTCCACTCTGGTACTACTTATTAGTATTGGCGTAGGGGTAGTCTTGCTCCTACTAAAAGTTACAACTATCTTCTTCATTTTTGTTATATTTCATTTTAATTTATTTCTAGCACTCCAGGTCACAAAGGCCTCAACGACCCAATTATACTCCTCCCCTCTGTCCCAAGCAACATAACCCAACACAACAGTATCACCTACAAATGACTGTGTGGTGAATTGTGAGTAAAGTCAGCTGAATATAGAGAATATTTGCGATATTTGAAAAAATTCCTGCAAATTAATATTCAAAGTAAATGTCAGAATTTCACTCAAAATAAATCACCCTCAATATTTTTATTAGTTATGTAAATAGGATTAAAGCAAGACATTAAAGTCTTGTCCCAAATTCTTTACTAGAAAGAGCTGAAGAAAATAATTGGAGGTTGCAAGGAACAAGGAGACATTTTTTTTATAAGCCTATAGCAAAATATTCCAAGTCTAGGTAAGTCTAACTGGTCTTGGATGGTAGAGGTGCTGGTTGCAGTAATTATAGTCCTTTTCCTGTAAAAGAAAGGCAAAGTATACATAATAGCATTAATCCATGAGAGTCCTTTTTCCCTAGAAAATTCTCTCAGAGTGCTCTGAGACATTAAAGTCCATTCTCTGGGCACAGTCCTTGAGGGAAAAAGGGGCGCCGTCTGGATTCATACCGGGGGGAAACAGGGGCAAAGAATCTCCTCTGTGATGAGGGGCACAGTCCTCAGTAGACTTAGTTGCATTCTGCGTTCAGCAGAGAGGGGAGCAGCACAAGTAAGAAAGTTTATAAGCAGTCCTTTGATTTAAGCACTGGGGAAGAGGTCCAGCAATGTCTCTGACATGTAAACAAAGTGTATGAGTCCCAGGAAAGTCTCTGGCTCTATAGCCATAAGGGGTCTATGGGCTCAACCAACTCTGATAAATAAATCACATATACAAGAAGACAGGACCTGTTTTGGGCTTCAGCCCTGGCACTGGGAAAGCTGGTAATGTCGACAATTTTATCTTTAAAGTTGGTGGTGAGATCTTCAGCCCCAAGGTCTGTGACAAGTGGTTTCACCTTTGATGTTAGTAAGGAGTGAAGAGCATTGAAGTGCTTTTTAATACTGTTAGAGAGAGAGAATGTAAGATTAATACAGATGACCTAGGTTTAAAGCATAAAAAGGGAAAAGGCAAAGAGAGGAGTGAGGCACTGAGAGGAAGGGAAGAGTAGGAAGAGTAATAAGTAAGGAAAATAAAAGGGAGCTTAGAAGGGACCGTAAGTCCCAATCTTTTACTAAAGGGGTGAGTAAAGGCAGATACAAAAGTTAACACCCGGAGAGTCCCTAGTGGGGAGTTTAGTAAGATAATACAGAGAAAGGAGACACCCGCTCAGGACACCTCTGAGAGTATCACCATGCACCGTTCCTTTACCAGACCTCTATATACTCAGGTCTCTCATTGTTAAATTAGGTGCATCAGTAAGACACCCAGCTGCAGAAGAATAAGGGGGAGGGGGAACATATGCAGAAATACGCAGGTTAAAGACTAGCGATTGTGGCTTCCGTGGAATAGTCTTGAGAGGAGGTCCTAAGCCGCCCCAAAACAGGCTACAGTTTTTGCTAACAACCCTGAAACATAACTGACCATCAACAGCAAACACAGCTCAGGAACCCCATGGAGGGGCGGGGAAACTACGTGATGACTGCCTGAGGTGACAAATAGTGAACTTCGTCCAGAGGTCTGTAGTCAGTCAGCTCATCACATCCGAGGATCAGCGGTCATTCGGGCGTCACGTCCTAGCTGATTACGCTTTGGGGGGACGAGGGTTCCCTGTTCGGTCTCGACATCTTTGCCGGGAACGTGGTAAAGCTGCAACCTGCAGCCAATCCGGAATGTCACATGGGGGGCATCCCAGCAGTCCAAAAAGTGCTGGCAGGTCACCAGGGTCATAAACAGGCAGTGAACGGCCATCCTTCACTGATGAAGAGGGAAGCCCCAGATGTATGCAGCATCACATTCTCTGATTTTATCCAGCAGGGGGTGTAGTACACATCTGAAGGGTGCAGGCAGAGTGCAGGCAGAGAGAATTCGTATAGTGACCTCGCCGTCTGTCAGTCCACCTTTTTCTCGGGCACGTCTCATCTCGTCTTAGTGCAGCAGTGATGGATTCTGCATACTACGTCTTGTGGATAATTAGGATCAGTTGGTTTCAGACCCAGGGGTCTATGCACCCTATCCAGTATCCGGTGGGTATCTCTGCACTTCATTAAAGATTGTGGTGATGATGGACCCAAGGTCTCTGCCCTCTTCATTCTCAGCAAGGCCTCTCACCCTCACATTGTTACGATGACCCCGATTCTCAAGGTCGTCATGTTCCAGAGTCAGTGAATGTATCATATGTTGTTGTGTGGTGATGAGCTGTTCTAGCTGCTCCAATCTGGTGTCTTGAGATGCAGTTTGTCTTTCTAGAGAGCCCACCCTCGTGCCCATCTGTTCCATGATACGGTGCACCTCATCCAGGCAGTGACGTTGCATCTTCTCCATGCTGGAAATCATGGAGTCGAAGAAGCTTCTTGTAGGTAAATTTCTCAAAGCCTCATGCAAGTCCGCCCAGGTCAGTGGAGGTCATGGGCCCCAATTTGAGCATAGGGTGGGTTCCATGTTTGGGAATTTAGGAATTCTGGGCAGCGTGGGTTCATGTGTGATGCAGGGGACTGGTGATGTGGGGACAAGGAGGGGGAGAAGGTCAAGAGTGGTGAGGCCTGTGGTCCTGCGATCGCCCCATGATGCTTTACTGACTCTGCATACTCCAAATCTCGGTCTTCGCTTTTCCCAGATGGGCTAGCCTGGGATTGGAACATCAGCAGGGCCAAAGGAGGCTTCAGAGTTCTGGGCATGTACTCCACTCGGAAGGTGGGCTCACCTCTCACATAAGCCTGTGGAGGGGGCTGTGTTTCTCCCTATTGTTCTAGGCCCGCTGACATGAAGTGAGCTTGGGTAGGTGTGCTCTCCTGTGTGTAGCTTATATGGGGCGCTGTTTTCCCAGCTGAGGTGGCCATATCCTTCATTTCCCGACCATCAGGGGGTGCAGAGTGGAATTGTGCCTGATATACCATCTCCCTCCGAGTGATGCCATCTGCCTGCAGATGGAGACTCTGGTGGTGGCCGCCCGCGGCCTGTGTGGAGGGATGCCGCACCTCATGAGGAGAGTGCAATCCTGGGCCTGGTATGCCTGGACCCACTGCGCCCTCCATGTCATCTTGTGGAGCCATGGCCGGGCTTGTTGGCACTGGAAAGCCTGCGGCTGTTTTATGCTGCAGTGCCATGGGAACTAGCCAGGGGGGGGAACTCCGGTCTTCTCCCAGGGAGCTATGTGTGCCAGCAATGAGGAGCCAGTAGCTGGCTAACTATGGGCAGGTATGGTTGTCTGTGGCTGCGGGCTTGGACAGCAGTAACTCACCAACTGTGGCACAGGGGCGCCTGTGGATGTGGTGGCCATATTCCCAGGCCCTGAATCAGTCTCACTACTGGAGCACAGGTAACGTGGGAGGGTGTTTGCGGGGTGAACCGCAGGCTTCTCGGTCTTCTTCTGCCTCTCTTTACTTATCACCGATGTCTCCTTGTGGTTTGGGCACCATGATAGCGCTTTATGTCGCTTTATGTCGTCCGGTTAGCGGGAGCTCAGGCTGCGTGCGTCTACTCTCTCTGCATGCCAAAACCACGCCCCCCTAAGGCTCTCTATTATACCCCTCTGCTAAGGTATTCATAAAAAGCACATTTTCAGATGCCTTATCCATAACTAATGGAACCAGGCAGGGTTGCCACTTGTCGCCTTTAATTTTTACTCTGGTTATGAAACCTTTTGATGAAACTGTCAGAACTAACCCATCCATAGCAAATTAACAAAATGATGATCTTATCAGACGAAATAGTGTATTATTTAGAGCAATAACAGTTCCCATTCAAAATAAATTTTAATAGACTTCAACAACAGATGTTTTTCTTCATCTGGGGAAACAAGAAACTCATGGCAGCAGCAAGCATTCTATTCTATTCCCACAGAAAACATGGAGGGATGGGGATCCCTAAATTACACTTATACCACACCTCCTTTTTGCTGCTACAACTCTGGTGGACCTACTGTTCAGCATCAAGTTGTCCAGATATCTAAAAAGACCTAAACAAAAACCACACCTTTTTCAAGACCTTTTGTAGAACATGTCATATCCAATCATTACTACACAACAGGGAAGTGCTACCAGCTTCCAGAATTGAAGAATCATTTCATCTTTGTGACTCTTTAGACCCACACACGTGTCAGATTTAATTTCCTGTTACATTTTAGCCTCCCTACTCCTCTATTCAACCTCATATTTAATCCCAGAAAAGGTTAATTACGTTTGACTAGAGCTCTATTCGACATGTTATTGAGGAGAAATCATCCACTTTTAAAAATTGGAAAATGATCCAAACTCTTCCTTCTCATTGCAACAGTAGGAAGAAGCTAATCATTGGTTGCATGAAGCCTCTAAAATGTGCCAACCTCTCCGAAGTGCATCATAAAATCCCCACTCGGTGGTATTACACCTCAAACACCTAATACACACACATGTTCCCGGAACCATCAGATAAAGGCTGGAGACAATGCCGACATAACGCTACAATCCTGCACATTTTTGGGCCTGTCCAATTATGGAAAGAAATATCAAAAATAACAAATAGAATCATGAAATCCGACATCTCATTACCCCCTACACAGGCTCTTTTAGGCATAGGCATTGACCAATTCAATTTAGAGCATTAATTGGCCATGGCCTCCAAACAACTAAATTATTATTAGCCAGATCTTGGAGATCCATCCTACCATCCTTCAATCTTTCAATGTTACTATGATTTGCCACTGTCTATTGGACAAAATGTTTGCACTAAGAGTCTAAGACTAAGTCTTTTAACGAATTTCAACAAATTTGGGACCTATGGATCAGGAAGTCAGCAAATGCAAATTTAACCCACATCATGAACCCATAAGTACTGGACTAATCCATCCTGTCCACTTCATTTGATACTGGAGCTTTCACCCTTCTAATTTTATCAGCTTCCTGGTAAATGGCATATTTGCCTTTCCACTTGTTTTTTACTCTTTGTTAGAGTTTATCAGTAATGTTCTTTACCAAAATTCTTTGCTTAGTGTACGCTAAATATTCATAAATGTCCCCAAATCTTTTCCCAACTCTTATTTTGTCTTGTAGATCAGCTATGGATCCACCGACCCCTCGTTATCTGATAGACTCCTCTATCCACATGTTTTCCGAACAATCCAAAGTAGCCACATGCACATTATGGTGATCATTGAGATGTTGAAGTATTTTGGCTGGACCTGGGTCGGGATTTTAGTATCAGATGATGACGATGGAGAGAAGGAACTTCAAATACTTACAAAATACATGAGAGAGAACGGGATCTGTGCCGCCTACACCATAAAACTTAGAGAGGATGATCCTAAATATGATCCCAATAATGCGATAACCAATCCTCAAGTCAGAATCATTATAATGTGTGGGACGTCTACTGTGAATGCAATGGTATTTCTATTTGTCTATACATCTGAAATATTAAACAAAACTCTAATTTTCCCCCCGTCCTGGGCTTCAGGTTCTATCATTGTAGGTAATCAGTATTCAATATTTAATGGAAGTCTAGGAGTGGATTTTTCATCACCTCCTTTTCCAGGAATAGATGATTTGATAAAAAACTACAAGAAACTCCCCAATATTTACCTGGATGACTTACACTGGACATTTCCTGTTGAAAGAGAAGCAAATCAGGATTTAGTTTCAGTAAGGCATGGAACTCCATGGGCTAACAGCAGTTATATGGTTACTCAGCCCAGTATGAGATATTATATCAAATCCGGAGTCTCTCCACGATTGTATGAGGCAGTAGAAATCCTGGCAAAGTCTCTACATGAAATGTTCTTACATATAAAAGACAAATATAAAGAAAACCCAATAACTGGACTTGTACAATACACAGGGAAGTTACAGCGCTACATACAGAGGATGAAGAATTCCCGGGACCCAATGTCTCCTTCATATTACTTTACTGACCAGGGAGAAGCTCTACATCCATATAAGATCATCAACTGGATATTTATAGAGGAGCCCAGATATCGGGACATGAAAATCGCTGAAGTAGGAAATTTTACCACATGGCCTGTCAGTGGTGAGAAGCTTTACATAAATCCCCAGGCTATAATGTGGGGAGGCACAAAGGAGGTAAGTAGCTTCTATTATACATGGGATTATACACTCAATATATTAGGTGCACCATGCTAGTAACGGGTTGGACCACCTTTTGCCTTCAGAACTGCCTCAATTCTTCGTGGCATAGATACAACAAGGTGCTGGAAGCTCCTCAGAGATTTTGGTCCATATTGACATGATGGCATCACACAGTTGCCGCAGATTCGTCGGCTGCACATCCATGATGCGAATCTCCCGTTCCACCACATCCCAAAGATGCTCTATTGGATTGAGATCTGGTGACTGTGGAGGCCACTTGAGTCCAGTGACCTCATTGTCATGTTCAAGAAACCAGTCTGAGATGCTTCCAGCTTTATGACATGGCGCATTATCCTGCTGAAAGTAGCTATCAGATGTTACAGGGTACATTGTGCTCATAAAGGGATGGACATGGTCAGCAACAATACTCAGGTAGGCTGTGGCGTTGGTACCAAGGGGCCCAAAGAGTGCCAAGAAAATATTCCCCACACCATGACACCACCACCAGCCTGAACCGTTGATACAAGGCAATATGGATCCATGCTTTCATGTTGTTGACACAAAATTCTGACCCTACCATCTGAATGTCTCAGCAGAAATCGAGACTCATCAGACCAGGCAACGTTTTTCCAATTTTCTACTGTCCAATTTCGATGAGCTTGTGCAAATTGTAGCCTCAGTTTCCTGTTCTTAGCTGAAAGGAGTGGCACCCGGTGTGTTCTTCTGCTGCTGTAGCCCATCTGCCTCAAAGTTCGATGTACTGTGCGTTCAGAGATGCTCTTCTGCCTACCTTGGTTGTAACGGGTGGCGATTTGAATCACTGTTGCCTTTCTATCAGCTCAAACCAGTCTGCCCATTCTCCTCTGACCTCTGGCATCAACAAGGCATTTCCGCACACAGAACTGCTGATCACTGGATGTTTTTTCTTTTTCGGACCATTCTCTGTAAACCCTAGAGTTTGATATCACAGAGGAGGATAGTATGATATCACAGAGGAGGTTTGTATGATATCACAGAGGAGGATAGTATGATATCACAAAGGAGGATAGGATGATATCACAGAGGAGGATAGTATAATATCACAGAGGAGGATAGTATGATATCACAGAGGAGGATAGTATGATATCACAGAGGAGGATAGTATGATATCACAGAGGAGGATAGTATGATATCACAGAAGAGGATAGGATGATATCACAGAGGAGGATAGTATGATATCACAGAGGAGGATAGTATGATATCACAGAGGAGGATAGTATGATATCACAGAGGAGGATAGTATGATATCACAGAAGAGGATAGGATGATATCACAGAGGAGGATAGTATAATATCACAGAGGAGGATAGTTTGATATCACAGAGGAGGATAGTATGATATCACAGAGGAGGATAGTATGATATCACAGAGGAGGATAGTATGATATCACAGAGGAGGATAGTATGATATCACAGAGGAGGATAGGATGATATCACAGAGGAAGATATTATGATATCACAGAGGAGGATAGTATGATATCACAGAGGAGGATAGTATGATATCACAGAGGAGTATAGTATGATATCACAGAGGAGGATAGTATAATATCACAGAGGAGGATAGTATGATATCACAGAGGAGGATAGTATGATATCAAAGAGGAGGATAGTATAATATCACAGAGGAGGATAGTATGATATCACAGAGGAGGATAGTAT
This sequence comes from Engystomops pustulosus, assembly GCF_040894005.1. Taxonomy (NCBI): domain Eukaryota; kingdom Metazoa; phylum Chordata; class Amphibia; order Anura; family Leptodactylidae; genus Engystomops; species Engystomops pustulosus. The sequence continues at coordinate 295,620,335 of NC_092411.1, read as the reverse complement.
GATATCACAGAGGAGGATAGTATGATATCACAGAGGAGGATAGGATGATATCACAGAGGAAGATATTATGATATCACAGAGGAGGATAGTATGATATCACAGAGGAGGATAGTATGATATCACAGAGGAGGATAGTATGATATCACAGAGGAGGATAGTATAATATCACAGAGGAGGATAGTATGATATCACAGAGGAGGATAGTATGATATCACAGAGGAGGATAGTATAATATCACAGAGGAGGATAGTATGATATCACAGAGGAGGATAGTATGATATCACAGAGGAGGATAGTATGATATCACAGAGGAGGATAGTATGATATCACAGAGGAGGATAGTATAATATCACAGAGGAGGATAGTATGATATCACAGAGGAGGATAGTATGATATCACAGAGGAGGATAGTATAATATCACAGAGGAGGAAAGTATGATATCACAGAGGAGGATAGTATAATATCACAGAGGAGGATAGAACAATGTTAAGGAGGAAAGTTTATTATAAAATAGCAGGATAGTATAACATTACAGAGGAAGATAGCATTAAATATAGAGAATAATAGTAGAATTGAGTGAATGAAACTTGCCAAACCCGGATTCTTTCTGAACATCATGAAAAGTACAATTCTTCACCAATGAATTTTGCGATATCAAATCACCACATTATTGAAAGCTAACAAAACTCAGGAAGCAATACATGACAAACAGAAAGCCAATCAGCAGCTTTCCTGACCCTATGATGTCACAGATAACCCTATGCCTCTGAGCACTTCCTGGCTGCCTGATGTAGGGACAGACTGTGGGAATGAGAAGGCTGGGGGGACTGCAGAGATAGACGCCTGCAGAGCGGGGAAGTGAACAATGAAATCCATAAAATCAAAACCCAAATGAAAATGGGGGAATTTCGATGCATTTTTCCAGCTTCCAGGAGATTGGACTGGATCTTACCTACTGGAACTAGGAAGTACTATTTGTTACAAAGAAAACAAGCCCTCATACAGCTGTGTAAGGGGAATAAAGATATGGACTTTATGGATTTTAATAGAAGGGGAGCAAAATAATGGAAATAGAAAAATGGAAAACGGGGTTCATTACCAGCCCCCGCTAGTTTGGTATGAAGTGCCCCCTCTAGAAAGCCTTGTTTTATGTGAAATCCTTCTTTCATATTAAGAGAAGCAAGTCCTTAGTTTTTTCTGCAAAGAAAAGATCTCATGTAACATTTGAGATTAAATGGATGCAGGGGTGCCCCACCCATGAGGTAACTTGAGTAAATCGCCTCGGGCAGCAGCGCTGCTGCATGATGGAGGAGGCGGCATCTTGGGGCATTGCTACACCTTCTCCATAAAATACTAGTAAAAACTCCATAAAACACCCAATCCTGGGTTGCGGCCAATAAATTTACATGTTAAATAAAAAAAACATGATATCCTCACCTTTGGCTTCTTCTTCCAGTGGCTCCGTCTTCTTTCTTGCCTAGGCACACTAATTATGATGTCACACAGTGTCTTGACGTGGTGATGTCATAGTTGCGCATTTGCGGCCCAGGAAAAAGATGCAGCCACAGCTACGGGATAAGTACTAGAGAACAGACAGGAATCTGAGACTAAGGGGTTACAAAACACTTTACTGAAATCCAGCGACAAACAGACCAGTATGTCCCACAAAATCAACCACTTCCGGGGGCGCCACCCGGTAATCCAACGCCAGTCCGAATTCAGATCACTTAAGTAATCTATTGACAATGAGAGTCCTGGATAGAACCTTCTTTCTGTGTTAGTCCCAAATAATCCTTAGTTCGGTGGTACCTGGATCTGTCCCAGCATCAGATCCCAGCCCCTTCCATGCTGCAAGTCCACACACAACAACACCCGGCCCGCATGGACTTCACCTATTGTCCTCCTCTGCGGCCCATCCTATGGGTGGGTGAGGGAGTGGATAATTACCTCCCCTCCTCCTGGGAAATGAGCTGAATATCCACCCCTCCTCCGGCCCCTCCACAGAGGAGCGGCTCCATGTCTGTAGTTTGTTTATTCTCCAGCCCCTTAGCAGAGAACAAGTCCAACTTTACAATCTCCTTCCCCCCTCCAATGTGTGAACAGGATGCAAACACTTACACAGACACATCACAGATCCATTGTTACAGGGCCCTGTTATAGACATTACATTAAAGGGGGGCTCTGCATGGGACATTACATTAAAGGGGGGCTCTGGTGATGGGGTGATGTCTTTCTATAATTTGCCTCAGGCAGCAGAGAGGCTGGATACACCCCTGAATGGATGCCCGACCTGTTTCTCCACCAATTATGGTGAATGAGACCTCAATAATGATGGCACAACTTATGTCTACAGACTGATTATCTGTCCACCCATCAGGGTTATGTTTCCTCCATCCGGCTACTTCTTGTGAGGTCGGGAGAAAACTTCATATAAATGGACACTTCACCTTCTGTAGTCCATCCTCCTGGGTCTCCGCATTACTTTTATCATACTGTATGTTATATTTTGTCTTCTCCTTCAGAACCCAGTCTCCCGCTGCTCAGATCCCTGTTTACCCGGAAGCAGGAAAAAGCCGAGAGAAACAATTCACACCTGCTGCTATGACTGCGTCCCATGTTCAGAGGGAGAGATCTCCAATATCACAGGTAAATGGTAGTAGGAGTAGTAGTGTCTGACCAGCGCTGAGGAGGACAATGATGTCCTAGAGCAGTGGTGGCGAACCTATGGCACGGGTGCCAGAGGTGGCACTCGGAGCCATTTCTGTGGGCACTCAGACCATCACCCCAGGACAGAGCTCACTAAATAGAACCAAATCCACAAAGTCCCAGGCAACTTAAGAGATGCTGCTCTCAGCACTATTTTAAAGCACTTCATTGACTGTTAGGAACTGTGGGAAAAGTGAGAAGTGGTGACAGAACTGCAATATATCTGGAGGTGCTCCTGCTGGACCAACCAGTTTTCCTCTACAGAGAGACCCTGGAGAGAAGCTACAGCGAGAGTCTGAATTTGCTAACCTTCTTTCAACTGTATTGGTGGCTTCAGGGGGCCAATACAATTGAAAGATTGGAAGAACAGGTAGCAATAAGTTACTGCTTAAAATGCCATGTCGGCACTTCACAGGAAAATAAGTGGATTTTGGTTGTAATTTGGGCACTCTGTCTCCAAAAGGTTCGCCATCACTTTCCTAGAGTAACTGCCATTAGGAATGCCTGATGTCAGAGCCCCAAACAGGAAACTTTTGGACCTACTTACATCCAAACAAGCACAGAACAGATCATCATCATGAACTATGTTACATACACATCAATGTCAAGAATACTAGAAGGTTTATCCGTGGCCATAGTACTGATCTGACACAGGTAGCAGTGGCATCAACCAACCTACAGGGAATGAGGTAAAAAATGCATAGTCAGGACAAGGCATCTTGGTGCCCTATGTAGACTAAAAAATATCTCCCCTTTGTAAAATTGTAGCAAAAAAATATGGCAGAACCATAACTGACCACACTGTACCCCTAATATATATTATATATACCACTTACACCACAACTGACCACACTGTACCCTCACATATATCATATATACCCCTCACACCACAACTGACTACTCTGTGCTCACGCATATATATATCATATATACCCCTCACACCACAACTGACCACACTGTGCCCCCCCACATATATCATATATACCCCTCATACCACAACTGACCACACTGTGCCCCCCCACATATATCATATATACCCCTCATACCACAACTGACCACACTGTGCCCCCACATATATCATATATACCCCTCACACCACAATTAAACATTGTGTGCTCCCTACATACACTCACCGGCCACTTTATTAGGTCCACCATGCTAGTAACGGGTTGGACCCCCTTTTGCCTTCAGAACTGCCTCAATTCTTCGTGGCATCGATTCAACAAGGTGCTGGAAGCATTCTTCAGAGATTTTGGTCCATATTGACATGATGGCATCACACAGTTGCCGCAGATTTGTAGGCTGCACATCCATGATGCCAATCTCCCGTTCCACCACATCCCAAAGATGCTCTATTGGATTGAGATCTGGTCACTGTGGAGGCCATTTGAGTACAGTGACCTCATTGTCATGTTCAAGAAACCAGTCTGAGATGATTCCAGCTTTATGACATGGCGCATTATCCTGTTGAAAGTAGCCATCAGATGTTACAGGGTACATTGTGCTCATAAAGGGATGGACATGGTCAGCCACAATACTCAGGTAGGCTGTGGCATTGCAACAATGCACAATTGGTATCAAGGGGCCCAAAGAGTGCCAAGAAAATATTCCCCACACCATGACACCACCACCACCAACCTGAACCGTTGATACAAGGCAGGATGGATCCATGCTTTCATGTTATTGACGCCAAATTCTGACCGTAGCATCCGAATGTCGCAGCAGAAATCGAGACTCATCAGACCAGGCAATGTTTTTCCAATCTTCTACTGTCCAATTTCGATGAGCTTGTGCAAATTGTAGCCTCAGTTTCCTGTTCTTAGCTGAAAGGAGTGGCACCCGGTGTGGTCTTCTGCTGCTGTAGCCCATCTGCCTCAAAGTTGGACGTACTGTGCGTTCAGAGATGCTCTTCTGCCTACCATGGTTGTAAAGGGTGGCGATTTGAGTCACTGTTGCCTTTCTATCAGCTCGAACCAGTCTGCCCATTCTCCTCTGACCTCTGGCATCGACAAGGCATTTCCGCCCACAGAACTGCCGCCCACTGGATGTTTTTTCTTTTTTGGACCATTCTCTGTAAACCCTAGAGATGGTTGTGCGTGAAAATCCCAGTAGATCAGCAGTTTCTGAAATACTCAGACCAGCCCTTCTGGCACCAACAACCATGCCACATTCAAAGGCATCAAATCGGAAATATTCGGGTAACACGTCGGGAAAACGCGAATCGGGCCCTTAGTAAATGACCCCCATTGTGTGGGATTTCGGTGCTTTCACACGACACAAATCGGGGGCCGGGCTGTAGGTCGATCCGATTGATTCAGACAAACCGCGGCAAGATCAAGCACTTACATGCACCGAGAAGAAGAAGGTGAACTCCGGCGAACCTGATTGGGGAAGCGACACATGCAGGATATCGGATGCATGATCTACGTGAATCGAGACAGAGTTCATTCTCGTTGGACACTCCGGATCGTGGATCGCACAGGACCAGGTAAGTAAATGTGCCCCATAGAGTCAAATTACAAAAGACTCTCGTCAGATGATTTTTTTTCATGAGTCATAGACATTAGTACATAAGAATAGTCATCATGTGAAAGACGCCATTTTTACAATATTTTGCATACATTTAGCAAAACGCTTTAGTGACAAACTCTAACAAAGAGTAAAAAAAAGAGCAAGAGGGGGGGGGGATATGGTATTTACCAGGAACATACACTCACCGGCCACTTTATTAGGTACACCTGTCCAACTGCTCATTAACACTTAATTTCTAATCAGCCAATCACATGGCGGCAACTCAGTGCATTTATTCATGTAGACATGGTCAAGACAATCTCCTGCAGTTCTCCCGAGCATCAGTATGGGGAAGAAAGGTGATTTGAGTGCCTTTGAACGTGGCATGGTTGTTGGTGCCAGAAGGGCTGGTCTGAGTATTTCAGAAACTGCAGATCTACTGGGATTTTCACGCACAACCATCTCTAGGGTTTACAGAGAATGGTCCGAAAAAGAAAAAACATCCAGTGAGCGGCAGTTATGTGGGCGGAAATGCCTTGTTGATGCCAGAGGTCAGAGGAGAATGGGCAGACTGGTTCGAGCTGATAGAAAGGCAACAGTGACTAAAATCGACACCCGTTACAACCAAGGTAGGCAGAAGAGCATCTCTGAACGCACAGTACGTCGAACTTTGAGGCAGATGGGCTACAGCAGCAGAAGACCACACCGGGTGCCACTCCTTTCAGCTCAGAACAGGAAACTGAGGCTACAATTTGCACAAGCTCATCGAAATTGGACAGTAGAAGATTGGAAAAACGTTGCCTGGTCTGATGAGTCTCGATTTCTGCTGCGACATTTGGATGGTAGGGTCAGAATTTGGCGTCATGGATCCATCCTGCCTTGTATCAGCGGGTCAGGCTGGTGGTGGTGGTGTCATGGTGTGGGGAATATTTTCTTGGCACTCTTTGGGCCCCTTGGTACCAATTGAGCATCGTTGCAACGCCACAGCCTACCTGAGTATTGTTGCTGACCATGTCCATCCCTTTATGAGCACAATGTACCCTGTAACATCTGATGGCTACTTTCAGCAGGATAATGCGCCATGTCATAAAGCTGGAAGCATCTCAGACTGGTTTCTTGAACATGACAATGAGGTCACTGGACACAAATGGCCTCCATAGTCACCAGATCTCAATCCAATAGAGCATCTTTGGGATGTGGTGGAACGGGAGATTCGCATCATGGATGTGCAGTCGACAAATCTGCGGCAACTGTGTGATGCCATCATGTCAATATGGACCAAAATCTCTGAGGAGCTTCCAGCACCTTGTTGAATCTATGCCACGAAGAATTGAGGCAGTTCTGAAGGCAAAAGGGGGTCCAACCCGTTACTAGCATGGTGTATTTAATAAAGTGGCCGGTGAGTGTATAGTATTTTAGGGGTGAAGTTTCGAGTATGGAATGAGGTGGACAGGATGGGTTAATGATGTGAGTACAGTCACATTTGCTGACCTATGGGTCCCACATCTTATGAAATCGCTTGAGAGAGACTTTTGTCTCGGTGCAAACATGGCCAATAGACAGTAGCGATTCATAGTAACAAAAACTTCATGGAGGAAGGGAAGTGGATCTCCAAGATCTGGCTAATAATTTAGTAAGTTAAGTTTGATTTAATTTAGTTTAGGAGGCCATGGACAGTTAATACTGAAATTCCTATCCCTAGAAGGGCAGGGGTTATGGGATGTCGGCTTTCGTGATTCTATTTGTATTCTTTATATTTCTCTCCATAATAGTTTTGATACTGGACAGGCCCAAAAATTGGTCCACATTGTCTCGAGCATCTATGTGATTCTTCTGGGAACATGCGTGAAAGATGGGTGATTTTCAGGGAGGTTGCCTTATTTTAGAGGCTTTATGTGACCAATGATTAGGAAAAGAAAGAGTGCAGATCATTTTCCCATCATCTTGGATGATCTCTCCTCAATAACATGTCGTACAGAGCTCTAGTCAAACGTAATTCACATTTTCTTAGATTAAATATGGGCTTGAATAGAGGAGTAGGGAGGCTAAAATGTAACACATTTGGGGAGGAAAGGAAATCTTGCCGGTGAGACTTGTGGGTCTAAAGAGTCAGGAAAGGGAAATGATTCTTCAATTCTGGAAGCTGGTAGTGTCACAGGTGCCCCTGCGACCCGTGTACCTCCGTGTGCCCCAGCTAGAAACTTACCTTCCCCGGCTCCAGCGACGGTCTCCACGATGCCAGATTGGATATGACAGGTTCTACGGAAGGTCTTGAGGAAAATAGGGTATTAATAACATCCGGGATTTGAAGGGGTTTTTGTTTGATGGGTTTGCAATTAAAGCAGAGAGCGGTGACTTCCAAGCCGAAATAGAAGCGTGGAGGGATGGATGGATGGGTGGTAAGAGGAGGTTTAGTCAGATAGAAGAATAGCCATAGAAGTAGGCTGGTAAACAATTATTTGGCATGAAATGTGTCTCTTGGAGAAGAAATTCTCGTAAAGGGTGAGACCTTTGGTATTGCGAGAAATAATATAACAGGCAGGTTGACTGGAGGTTTACTTTAGTCTTGTTCCTGGTGAGGTTAGGAGAAAAACCAAAATTACAAAGAAGGTAAAGCAGTAAGTGACACCGAGGGGTAACTGGTTGAAACCGTGGGATATAGGCGAAGGGCTATAACTTGAACATATCCATATCCAGATTTTTTTCTCGTCACACATTGTGATGATATCCTTTGTGTTTAGTTATGAAAAAATTGGAATTTGGCAAAAATTTTCAAAGAATTATTCATTTTCAAAGTCCTAAACTTTCTGTTTTCAGGCAGATAGTGATAGCACCCAAGTAACTTCATTACTAACATTCCCCAAATCTCTGCTTTATATCAGCACAGGGTTTTATGCCTCCTCTCTCTTTTTTAAGTTGTTAGGAGGTTCAGAATTTTGGGTGCAAATTTTCTCATATTTATGAAAATCAACAAAACTCTTATTTAGAGGCACCTGCTTAGCTTTAAGTGACTTTGAGAGGCCTTAATAACGGTAAAACTACACCCCTCATATGTGTAAAATCAACTTTAAGAATTGTATTAACTCTTTGTATGTTATACAGGGGTTAAAACAAAATGGAGGTGTAATTAACAAGCTGTCATTTTTTTTAGACAATACATTAATTTTTGCCAAAAATTAAACAGTCACAAAGTACTAAATGATGGAAAAAACTCACAAAGTTTGATACCCAATTTCTCCCGAGTATGAGGATGCCCCATGTGAGGTGGTGACTGCTGTCTGGGCACCGGGCATACAACAGAAGGAGGAGCCACACAGAGCAGATCTGCAATGTCTCATTTTTTTTTTTAACTTTTTGTAATTTGGATGTATGAGGGATTATATTTTTTTTTGTGGATGAGATCCACTTTTCAGGTACATCATTTACAGGGGGGACAATAGAAAATAATCAGATTTTATTAACTCTTTCTTGGTGGTTTTTAGCATTTTTTTCACTGGATGCTCACTGTACCATAAAAATAATGTGTTATCTTTATTCTATGGGTCATCACAATTACGGTGATACCACATATATAGGCTTTTTAGGGTTAACTTGTTTTGCAGAATATAGAACTCACTTTGTGAGAAATTTGCTTGTTTTTGCATCACCATATATTAATGGGCAGAACATTAATGTTTATTGTTTACAGATCTGTTTTAGAGCTTATTTTTTGCGGAACAGGCTATACTTTTTCTTGGTATTAAGTCAAGGTAAATGTTACTTTTTGATCACTTTTTATGCTGTTTTTATAAGGTCAGATGTGACAATTTCATAATGTTTGTAAGGTTTTTTTTCTACAGCGTTCACCGTATGGGTTACGTGACAGTTTTATTTTATTGTATGGGTTGTTACAGATGTGGTGATGCCCGATAGGTTGTGATTTATTAGTCATTTTCACATTTTTATGTTGGATTTAATTTTAATATGGGATGGGACTTCAGGGGACTTTTATTATTTTTAACAATTTATTAATTGCATTTTTTTTACTTATTTCTACTGTTTTATTTTGTCCCAGGGTGGGGCATGAACAAGTGATCATTTATAATGCATGTAATAATACAGGCGGGCTCCTAGAGGATGGATATGTCAGATTGGTTCGGATAAGTCTTTCTCCCAGACACACCAATCCAATCAATGCTTAAAAATGAAAAGTATAGGAAAATGTTCCGGAAACATTCTAATAATCCAAATAACCTGTATATCAAAGTAAGTTTTAGCATAGGAGCTCATTGACATGCAGAACCCAATTCATTCATTATTTAATCATGTGTAGTACAACATCTAACGGCTTTACTTCTATTCAGTAGATGGTCGGGGGTGGGGGGTGGTGAGCTGACTTAAAGCTTGTTTTATGAAATTTTGCTTCTAAACCAAGTTGGAAATTCTGTAAAATACAAGCTTGTCTTGTAATACACCTGCAGAGCCGGCGACTTATAATCCAAGGACTGTGTAAATTTATATATAACTAGCTGTAGCTATCCTTTCCTAATTGCCCTACCTACCCTAGCTGGTAAGTGACCAGTGGTCAACATTCAGTGACTGGCTGAAAGGAAGAGAGTGAACAGGGTGAAGTAGCAGATGGAAGGGAATAAATGGAGTTAGTGGATTGTGAAATTATTTCCTGGCGAATGCAGTCAATTTTACTGTATCTTTTAACCCCTTCCCGAAGTGTGCCATACTATTACGGGTCCCGGTCCTGGTGCATGGACCCTCTCCATAGCCGGTAAGTCTTTGTTGCATATTTGGTGATAGCATCAGTAACAGGTGCTTGCACCGATCTTACAGTACTATGGCAGTATATGGTAGGATCAATCAGACAACCCAGGGTTAAGTACCCTAGGTGGTCTGAAAATAGAAGAACCAAACTGTTAAATCAACATGGTAAAAATGTAGATAACATAGGGTAAACAATCAATTAATGAATTTAATCGGGGTAAGGGTATGACTGAGGTGGGAGAGGGGGTGGGGGAAAAAAGGAGAGGATTGGAGAGGGCAGGAGAGGACAGGAGCGAGTTACGAGTCGGTCAGGAATGCGATCCCAGATTATTGAGTGAGTCGCGGCTTTATTATGAGACATTGCTGAGGCTTCTTCAAGCTAGTGCAGAAATGAGATTTCTCCAAACCAATCTGTTAGTTGGGGTGTCCTTGTGGTTTTCCACAACCTGGGTATTAGGGTACGCGCTGCTATCAGCATAGAACCCTTAGAGATCTTTTTGCTTTCGATGCCGAGATAGGTAATAAGGACAGCAATCGTACTGCAGGCTCGTTTTCCATATCGTGCCCTGTCAGAGCTAGTATCAGTTTGCGTACCTGTTGCCAGAACGGGTGTAGCTTCTGACATCCCCACCAAATATGAGTCATGGTGCCCGGAGCACCTAGGCATCGCCAGCATCTATCTGAACAAGATGGAATATCATGTGGAGTCTAGTAGGGACCCAATACCACCTTGAAAGCGACATAAAATTGGTTTCTTGTGCCTTAGACTGAGAATTTATGACACAATTCGAAGGCTTTAAGCCAATCGTCTGTGGTGAAGGTCTTATTCCATTCGCTCTCCCAGATTGCTACGTATGGGGGGGGGGGGGTCTGAAAAGCCCCACTTATTTAGCAAGAGACTGTATATTGCTGATATGGCATGAGGAGTTGCCGTGTCAGAGAGGCATAGGGATTCAAATTGAGTCATACTACGGTGTAAATCTGCCCTGGCTTTGATCGTATGATAAAAATGTGCTAGTAAATTATACTCCCAGTGTAGTCTAGGTGTGCGGTCGGGCACTGGAAGGTTGTCTTCGAGAGATATGAGGGTTTTGGGTTCGAGTAGGGTCTGAAAGCGGAGTGAAGCTAGCCTTCTAAGGGGGAGCAGGAAGTCATTGGAGATTCCTGGAGGGAAATCGGGATTTCCTGTTATAGGGACGAGTGGACCGTCAGGGGAGAAGAGTTGTGTATGGCTGGAGAATAGCCGCATTGTTTTAATTAAAAAATACTTTATAAAAATATTCGAATGAGCTGGAGGGGCTCCGGTCTATGTCACTCAAACGCCTCCTTAGCGTCACAGCCTGCTAATATATGCCACCACCTTAATATTCATGGCAGCCTGGTCCCATCTATGAAGTCAAAGAATCCAATCATATGAATATACCAGCTAAGCTGAGATGGACAGATGACTCGCAGCGTTCAAGCAGTAGAAAATGGCTCCTTTTCTGGCTCTATCTTATTAATCGACCTAAAGGTAAAGATCACAACATAGAATAACATGGGATAATATGAACATCTAGGGACCCTACGCCTCAGCTCCATGATCTGTAGATAGGAGCAGAGTCTACATAAATCCATGGCGTATCCTGATCTGATATACAACTAGACCAGATGTTATTTATAAGTAATGCTACATCAGAAATTTAATAAAGCAAGTGCTGTATCCAAAACCATAGCTCAAAAATTCACGATATTGGTGAATATACTGCCAGTAAAAGGGGAAGCATCACAATTTCACTGAATAGTTGATAACTGTTCACAATTGTATATTGTACATGCAGAGGCAATAAGAGCCATAAGGAAGCCTAGAGGGATAATGCACTGCAAACCTGGCCTTACCCCAGCCTATCATTGCATATTGGAGGAAATAAAGTAACATGTAATATATTATTTCATATTTTTGCAGATGCGGAAAATTGTATAAAATGTGAAAGTGATGAATGGCCGAATGAGGGGAGAGACCGATGTCTCCCCAAAGTAACAGAATTCATCTCTTACCAGAATGACCCAATGGCTTCTGTATTCTCCGGTCTCTCGCTCTTCGGATGTCTTGTCACCGGCTTCATATTCACAATATTTATTTTTTACCGGGACACTCCTATTGTTAAAGCTAATAACCGGAACCTGAGTTACCTCCTCCTGGTCTCCATCTTCCTCAGCTTCCTCTCTGTCTTCTTGTTTCTTGGTCGTCCCAGTGATGTCACTTGTAGATTACGTGAAACCAGTTTTGGAGTTTTCTTCTCAGTTGCCGTCTCTTCACTTCTCGCCAAGACTGTGATGGTTTGTGTTGCTTTTAAGTCCACCAAGCCTGGAAGCCCCTGGAGAAGATGGCTGAGTGTGAAGCTGTCCTACACCATAGTGTTGTTGTGTTCATCCATACAAGTTGTCATCTGTGTTATCTGGTTGTCTATTTCTCCCCCATTCCAGGACCTGGACACTCAGTCTTCTCCTGGGAAGATCATCATTCAGTGTAATGAGGGGTCAGATATCTGCTTCTACTCCATGTTGGGTTACATGGGGCTCCTGGCAGCGGGCAGCTTTCTTCTGGCTTTCATGGTGAGGACATTACCGGACAGTTTTAATGAGGCCAAGTACATCACCTTCAGCATGCTGCTGTTCTGCAGTGTCTGGATCTCCATGATCCCGGCTTATCTGAGCACCAGAGGGAAATACATGGTGGCTGTGGAGATATTTGCAGTAATGGCTTCCAGTGCTGGACTCTTAGGTTGTGTGTTTTTCCCTAAATGTTTTATCATTTTATTTCGATCTGAAATGAACAGAAAAACTGATCTGTTGGGAAGAAGGAAGGAATAAATAGAAGAATAGAAACTATTATCAACTGCTAAATAAAACCTCCATGCATGCTAAAAAACATGTATTTTTAATGGTATATCACTAGGTCACAGGATGCACGACTCTCACTCACCACTTAGGCCACTTTCCAATGAGCAAGTTCAGTCAAAGAAAATCTCTCCATGCGCTGGAGGGATGTCCTGGACCACACCTCATATCACTGGACTGAAATGACATGTAAAGTTCAGTCTAGTGATTACAGGAACAGACCGGGAAATCTTTCCAGCACACAGAGAGATTTCCTCTTACTCGTTCATGGGCAAGTGGCCTTAACGGGATCCTATACTTGTCTAATCCTGTGTGTCAGTAGGTTCTGTATAATCTTAGGTATCAATTCATAGACCCTACCATGAACAGATACTTGTCCATATAGAAACTGATGACTGTAACAAATAGCCAATTATATATAGGAAGTATATTGGGCTCTTATGTGTCACTGTCACAGAGTAAACGAGTATCGGCATGAGCCTCATCAACATTATATATTGTTCACTGCGTATCATTTAAAAATGGGGTTTATGAAATTTAAAACTTAATGCTTAATAAATATCACCTAAAAAGGAAGTATCAAGGGTGTGGTAGAGCCTGACTGAGCTTCACAGCGGACGCGTGTCTGTGAGCTCCCGCAACACAACTATGCTGCACGCATAGCTGCGACCCTGTTCTGCTGCAACATGGGCAAGCCACTTTGGGAAAAGGCACTAGACAGACCCGAGACACCCAAGGGGAGGAGAGGACAAGGAGACATGGAGATATTCCTCTGCAAAAAACTTACCACGTGGCCCGCGAAGCTCCGCAAGATGGCTGCCGCACTAGCTGAAGAGGTGGAACAACAAGAAGACTCGGAGGCCGAGAGCATACTGGAGGAAGCGTCCACATCGAAGCATACTCCTCTGTCCGGACCTACGCTGAAAAAGATGCTGGCACAGGCGCTTTCACCTATCATGGAGGAATTCAGTGGTACGTGCCATTGGGCAGAGGGTGGAGGTATTGGAGGAAATGCAGGCCCCCATTATAGACCACAGTGAGGCCATGGCCCACAACTTATCCCAGCAAGCTGAGGCTCTCAATACTGCCTTACTCCTCATAGAGGACCAAGAAAACCGCAGTAGGCGGAAAAACTCGTGGACTGCCTCAAACAATTTTTCATAAACAACTACCCACCACAGCAAGAAAGCTCTTCCAGAGCTTGCTAAGCACGGAGAGAGCAAACTACATCATAATAGAGCTCGTAGACCGCTCACTGCGACCACCACCTAAAGAATCTTAGCCTCCCAGGGAAGTGGTCTGCGGCTTATTAAGTTACCGAAACACTGCTGACATATTACGGGCTGCAAGGGGGAGAAAAGGTATCAGCTTTGAGGATCAGCAAGTCTCCATATATCAGGACATCAACACTGTATAAACGCAGACTCCTCAAGTCTCTCACCAACCACCTGAGAAATAAGAAGATAATGTTTAAATGGTTATTCCATTTCGGTCTAACATTTCAATCTGCAGGCCGGAGATCCACCATCAAAGGTTCCAAAGATCTCTGCAAGGCGTAGGACATCTTAGATATGGAACCTCTGGACATCCACTCCTGGCTGCTGGTCAAGGAGCAGCATGTGGAGCTGCCAACCCTACCACACATGGATAAATGGATCCCAGCAGGGAGAGGAAAGTCACCCAGACAAAAGAAGAAATCCATCAATGGCTACAAGTCTCTGAAGGACTTCACAGATGTTGAACAGACAAGATCCTCCCAAAGTGATCACAAGAGGACTTGATATCCTTTTCTTGCAAAGCTTAACCCCAGCTTATTGGCCCAGGTTACCAGAGAATGAGGCCTCCAATTTTGCAAATTACTGATATTAGAGTGTACATGTTTCATGAGTTGTGGTACCTGATCAGGTACAAACCACCATGTGCTGGACCCCCCCCCCCCCCAGGGTCCCTGCTTCCGCAGATAGGTTCAAATCAGCGGGATCAGTCCCCTGCCCTGAAGGTTACATACTGTTTTGAAAGTTACACACTGGTTTGGAGCAGTGACACATATATGCTTAAGGAAGGTGTGCAAAAAAACGCCTAAATAAATGACTATGACAGACATCAAGATCACTACATTCAATGTGAGGGGAATAAATACACCTCAGAAAAGGTCTCCAAGAGAGAAAAAGCCGATATCGCAGGAAACTCACCTAAAGTCGGACAAAATACCAAGGTTTCCGCCAAATCACTTCTCCCACACGTATCACAGCACATACAGGAAAGCTGCCAGAGGAGTGACCATCCTAATATCTAAACAGCTTCCATTTACCCACACGCTGATAAGTAATGATTCCTGTTAGCGAGTGAAAAGATAGGTTCGGTTGCGGTGAACATGGTTGCTCTTTATGCCCCCAACAACAGCCAAATAACCTTGTTTAAAAGGTATTCCAGCCAAAATCAACTCCTTAACGGATGGCTTAAAAATACTGGGGGGTGACCTCAATATAATTTTGAATCCACAGCTAGATTGCTCCATAGGGAAATCTACATACTCTGGGAAAGTCTTAAGCGCATTCCGCAAGTACTTGGTCCAGTTGGGTTGGATTGATACTTGGCGCATATGTAACGCGTCAAACAAGGATTATACATATTTTTCCAAAACTCATAAGTCCTACCAATGACTGGACCATATACTAATAACCAAACCTATGACTAATATACTAAGGAGCTCACACATTGGGCCCATTTCAATATCAGATCACTCCCCAGTTACAACTACCTTGAGCTTTAAAACCTTTCCGAAGAGGACTAGTGTGTGGAGATTAAATGAAACATTACTAGACAAGGAGGGAAACATATCCTGAATTTTAAAAAAAACTAGACAACTATTTTGAAAACCTTAACCTGAGAGATTCCCCTCAGACGAAGACATGGGAAACCCATAAGGTTTACATACGTGGAGAATTTATGTCACTAGGGGCATGGACCAAAAAAGAAAGGACAACAGAGCTGAATGGGTTACTAGAAAGCATTTCTAAGCTAGAAACACGTAGTAAACATACAGACATAAACACGGGACTAAAAGGCCTAAGCTCCTCAGAAAAAAGTCATCGACCTGCTGAATATAAAAGCTGCAATAAATTATCAACACTCCAAATTTAAGTACTACGCACATGGAGACAAAGCAAATAGATTAATGGCCGCCCAAATAGTACATAAAGAAAGGGAAAAAACACAAAATACATACAATTACCACAATAGATGGCAGAAAGGTCTCCGATACCAGGGAAATAGCAGAAGAAATGAGGAAGTTCTATCAATGCCTATACATTATATAAACCTCCCAGACAAATCCGCAAACACCACACAAGGTCAACTTAAAGATAGCGCATATTATTTATAGCCCCTAAATCTACCAACGTTAACAAAAGATCAACAAAATTCCTTAACCTCACCAGTTACACAGAAAGAGGTAAGTGATGTTATTGTCTCTATGCCGCTAGGCAAAAGCCCAGGGCCTGACGGCTTCCCCATTAGCTATTATAAAAAGATGAGGGATGTTCTCTTACCACACATGACAAGCTTATGGATGGACAACACTTACCACCTCAAACTCTAGAAGCCATTATAACAGTCCTGCCCAAACCAGGCAAAAGCCCAGAGTTGTGCGGCAGCTACAGACCAATATCATTACTAAATATAGATCTGAAAATCTGGGCCAAAACTTTGGCTACTAGAATGAGCAAACTCTTACCAGACCTCATCCAAAAAGAACAAACTGGGTTTGTTCCGGGGAGGGAAACCATAAGAGTTCTCAACGCCATACATCATGCACTGGAAACCTCGATAGGGTAAGTTGGAGCTTTATAACAGAATCCCTATACAAATTTGGCTTCCTGCAAGTATTTATACAGGCGATAATGACACGATATGGTTCCCCCAGTGCACTCATTCGTCTAAATGGAACTCTCTAAGAAAAATTCCTAATGAAAAATGTCAAATGGCAGGGATGTCCATTATCCCCTACCTATCTTGGTAATGGAGACTTTTCTACAGGCACTCAGACAACACCAGAACATCAAGGGGCTCGAAGTAGAGGGAACTACACATTGAAATGCCGCATTTGCGGACAATCTTTTACTGATGCTAACAAACCCATTAGAATCAGTCAAACATGTCATAGAGGTCTTTGAGGCTTTTGGTGGGGTCTCCAATTTCAAAATTAATTACTCAAAGTCTGAGGTCATGATTATTACATCCCCTGCAACTGTAATAAGAACTCTCAATGAAACAACACAATTCCAATGGCAGAACAAACAGCTGATTTAGGTATACAAATCACCAAATCAGAGAAAAACCTATTTCAGGCCAACTATGCCAAACGTATAAAACAGGTCACAACACAACTTAAGTCATTGGACATACCTTATGTTTCCTCTTAAAGAACCTCCTAATCCTAGTCATTTATAATGCCCACTCTCCTGTATGTAATGCAGATAGTGCCACATTGAACCAAACTCATTCTTCAATTCACTAAAGTCACTTTCTAAACTTCTTGTGGCAAAATTAGAAATCAAGGATTGAGCATGAAAGACTTATTAAGAAAAAGAGTTTAGGGGGATTTGGGCTCCCAGATTCCGTTGCGTACTACAGACCCATATAGATAAAAAGGTGGGTGCAACTATTCAACCCTGTATACTTTACTCTGGGCACTGATATCGAATTAGCCACACTCATTAATCAGTCTCTAGCTAAACTATGGACATTAACACTCCAGGCAGATGCACTAATACATTAACCAGAGGAACCATTAAAGTAATTAAATGGGCTAGTGAACACTTAGCAGCTTTACATAACCCCCCTCCCTTCTGCCATGCAATCTTTTACCATTATATCTAAAAACCTCAGCAAACCCAACCTCTAGTCTATGGAACCAATTCTACAGGATTCCACTTTGTACCGTCCACAAAAAAAGACATCACAGAACTCCTTCATACTAAAAAAAATACTAAAATGTCCCACAACTTCCTACAAGAGGCGGAACATGACATAAATAAAAAAGAACTTCATAAGCGTCACCCAATTCTGAAGGACCCCTCGAGCCTGGAAAAGTGGCTTTTGAAGCCCACCTTCCAGCCCAAATTAATTTTGTTCTTCTATGATATCATGGTATCCAGGGACAAGGAGGTTAAGCCTGCATACATAGGCCTATGGGAAAAAGACCTGGGGATGTCCATAACAGACAAACAAATCAGGACCATACATAATAACTCACACAGTTTTTCCAGATGTGTTAGAGTATAAGATTATTCCTTTAAAATAATGACCAGATGGTATAATATCCTGACTAGATTAAAAGAGATAGGGCTAACAGGTGCCTGTTGGAGATGCAACTCCCCCAACGCCTCTCTAGTCCATATTTACTGGTCATGCCCAGTACTGAACCCATACTGGACTGAGGTGGAGAACACTATCCGCAAAATCACGAATACCTCCATTTCTTTATCCCCTGAATCGTTCTTGTTATGGCTGCCCAACAATTCATGGCGACCCAAGAAAAAACAGCAACCCTTCTAGTTCAGGCAGCTAAACTGGTAATGCCACCTCGGGGGCTCCAACCTGAAGCACCACTAATCGCAGAATGGCTGTCCAGGGTGGACTGCATATTTAAAATGGAGGAACTGGCCCATTGGGAAACTAGATCACACCATAAAGTTTCCCAGATATGGGAGCCCTGGTACAAATTCAGGGACAAAGGAATCTCTAGCACAAGCTTTCACCTGCTTCTTCCCTCACACCAGCCCAGGTAGCGTTAGTACAGGAAAATATCTACTAGGAAACTGGAAAACTACTATGTAAGGTCAACTATAACCAGATACACACGCACACGACTTCCCTTGGCAGAGCACTAGTTTCTACAACAAAGTCAGCTACAACCAGTGGTTTCTGTTTAACTTAACTTAGATTGTTGTTCATTTATTAATTTGTTTATTCCTGCAAATACTATTCCTCTACCCCAACCCAAACCCAACCCTACCCCACCCCTCCTAAAGATTTGAGGCAAGACATGTGAACAAGACTTTAAAGAACTCTTCCCCACAAGTACCTTGCCCTCATCCCCTACCTCCCCATGTATTGCATGCTGTTGAGTAAGGACTGTATACATGAATGTAAGCTCAGATACTACATTTGTATACAATATTGCTTATGTACATAACTTTTTGAAAATGTCATAAATAAAAAAAGTATCAATAGACACATATGTTTAAATTAATTCAGGAACTCATGTGCAATACAGGGGGTAAATAGATAGACACATCTCCAAGTAATATCATGGAGGTAATCCAAAGGCTTTATCTTTCCAAGAAGTAGAAGTTGTCAGACCATCCTCAAACAGGGGAGACTCATTTTTAACCTCTTAGCGCTCATTGACATACTTTTAGCGCTCCATTCAGTAATAGTCAGGGAGCTGATGCCGGTTCATCTACCACTGACATCCCGGTGTAACACCCCCAGTCGGAGAAAAACCTGATCATGGGTGTTAATTCTGTGGTCAACACAACTGTGGCATTTAGATGCTGGCAGGGAGATTCCCTGGTCGATTGGTGTTTCTTGCTATGGCAACACTGGGGTCTGTAAGTAAATGCCTGTAAGGTCCTGTCTGTGCTAATACCCTGTAATACATTAGTAGAATATTGCAGAATATTATAAAGAACAATCAATCAAATGATTTTTGTCCTACAGTGGGTCAAGTAAAAAAGTTTAAAAAATAAGAAGAAAATGTTATTAACCCCTAATTCCTGAGTGCTGTACTAGTACGGCGCTGAGCCAAAGGTGGTTCGGCTCTGCACCAGAGCCTAGCTGGCATCGGGCGTCATGTAGATTACCGCTGATATCCCCAAGTAACACCCTCACCATTTAAATTGCCTTTAGGGGGTCTTTCTTCCACGAACGCAACCCCCCCTGCACCGTCTTCGATCAGGACCCCAGACCGTCTATGACGTCAACTGCTCATGCACGGGCTGACACAGCTAATACCCTGCAAAACATCAGTATTGAAAAGTATTATCATGAACACGCAATCAGATGATTGCTTCTTCATGTCCCAAGGTGGAAGAAATAAAAAAAGTTAAATAAAATGTTATTCAATTAAAAAATACATTAATAAATTAATAAAAATGCCCCAAATCACCATTAACACATGAAATGACATATAATGAGAAAAAGGTCAAAATTATAACACAATCCCCACACATATACTATCATCCGTAACAACTCGTAGAACAAAAATTAATAATTATTGAACCTGCACTATCAACGGTGTAAAAAAACTGTTAAGTACCCAACAAAAATTATGATTTTTACCTTTTTAATCCCACCAAAAAATAAATGTACTCCTGTACTGTTGTAAAGTACAACATGTCCTGCAAAAAACAAGCCATCAACCAGCTCCGTAGCCTAAAAATGCACAAATAATAAATTTTGCCCCACATTAGGGTTTTATTTGCCAAATTTAGTAAAATGTAAGAAAAAATATTCAGGTCTGGTATCCCTGTAATCGTATCGACCCATAGAATAAAGATCACATGATTATTAGGCTTTGCGGAGATCACCAAAATAAAGTTTTTAAACAATAGGTGATACCAACCCCAAAATGGTAGCATTGGAAAAAGCATCTAATCCTGCAAAAAAATGCCATCACATGGCCCCAATAACGAAAAAGCTAATTTCATAGTCTACAAAAGGGGCCAATGAGAAAACTAAAATCCTGGAAGCTGCAGGGTGCGCCTTCCCTTCTGAGCCTCGCTGTGCACCAGAAAAACAAGTCACGGCCACATGTGGGGGTCTCTGTACTCGGGAG